>NC_071536.1:17231536-17316536 GCF_026979565.1 Vidua chalybeata | reverse complement strand
ATGCATCGTTTATCTGTGGATACATCACAGAATTTAGCCTGAGATGGAGTCCATTGACTGAGAATCAGTTAATCAAAAATAAAATCAAAGCTGGTTCTAATCAACTCTTCGGAGCACCAATGTCCAAAGCATAACAACAATCATAAGACATATATTACTCAAATGCAGCTGAAAGGACACCACCCCAACAAGCCATGTTCTGGAAGATGTAGAGACACACCTCCTTTAGCCAGTCCTGGGTAACCAGGCATTTGTAGAGCCATGACATCAGGTTTCTCAGTCCTGCTGCCCAAGGAATGTTTTTCCATCTCAGCTATTACATCAGGGGTGGAAATTAGAGTGGCAGTAGCATCCTTGAACTGAAGAGTGCATTTCTGAAAGCCACAATGTTTGGAGGAACTTCCCTTCAGCCTCAGTGTGGCAGCTTTTGGCAGAACCTGAACAAAGCAACCAGACAATGTATGTCAGTCCTTGACACACCCTGACCAGAGGTGGAAGCAGCACCTGCAGGAGGATCCACTAAGCACTAAGCCAAGTTTTCAGTGCAGCAGTACTGGCTCAGAGGGAAATCTCAGCG
Organism: Vidua chalybeata; assembly: GCF_026979565.1. Classification (NCBI taxonomy): domain Eukaryota; kingdom Metazoa; phylum Chordata; class Aves; order Passeriformes; family Viduidae; genus Vidua; species Vidua chalybeata. The sequence goes on along the minus strand of NC_071536.1, from coordinate 17,315,959 downwards.
CTTTAACCTGAATACACTATTCCAAATACATAGCTGGGTGCTCCACGATGAGTATGAATTTACAGCTATTTAACACTTCATAAACATGATTAGCAACTGAGCTTTTCGATATCCCATATTTTTATCAAGCTGCCTTCTAAGCCCGAAAGTAAAGATAATGGAGAATCAGCATTAGTTTCTCCAAGCGAAGGCAAAAGAGAACAAAATATATTCTTATATTCATATTTGGTATACATATTTTTGGGAGTTATACAACTTAAGTTCTGCAAGGCAATTTTCTGAACTTTCACTGACAAACAAATCTGATCTGAAAAATCTTACATCAGCAAGGTTGGTTTGCAGATGTTATTTGTGCCATTTATTTATCAAAAATAACTAGAAAATGTTTTTAAAACATCATTCCAGACTGTACAAATAGGAATGTGACACGGGCTGTCTGTTTTACTTATACTGTTTTACTGCTTCGTATTCTGAGCAAACAGAGAGGCTATTTTCCCCAGGGGTTCAGGAGGGCATGCTATTTCATTTCTTCAGAAAATTGTTTCTCTGGATTTCAATCTTTTTAGCTAGATATGACAAAATATAATATCAAGAACACTTATGCTTTTTATCAGCCCTATTTTCAAAGCATAAATAATAGATCAGTATATATTTAAGTCAGATGACCAAGTCTTATATTTCTGAAATCAAATAAGCATTTTGCAATTTTTAAATGATGCTGTACATTTTCACTACAGCATCATTATGCCTTTAAAATGCTTTCAAAAGACTAATTTATAAGCATGAAGTGAATTTGAAGATATTTCACTAGTGTTAATAATACCTCACTCAGGTAGCATTCAATTTTCTGAGTTCTTGGGTTAATGAGGCAAATAAATCAAAATTAAATTGGTCTAGGGAAAAAAGAATCAAACAAAATTGCATCTATTACGTTATACATTCTGAGACTCCTTCAGTACTGTTCACAATGGCAAACAATGTTCCAGCTCTCAGAATCATTACACTTACTCAGAATCAGAGATTAATCTCACAATCTGAGACTTAAAATCAAATAGATCAGACTTCATGACTAGACAAACATAATGCCTTATTATGACGTATCAGGAATATTCACAAGATGTTGTGCACAGTCTTAGCCAAGTACTTTCCACTAAGTGTCCATAATTTCAGCTGCCTACCATTTCTTCAATAGTTCAACCAATTCCTTCCAGAAGGATTTTACCATTGCAACCTGCTAGGTCTTTTCTTTTAAGATAAGCCTTAAAAAGAAAATATATTGTGCAACCAGGCTATCATTCACCATTTTTTAAAAAGACCCAAAATCACATAGATCTAGGCAACTAGCTGAAACAAACAAAAATCCTAGCATTTCTGAAAAATAAATACTTCTAGTCATACTGCTATAGTATGAATCATGGAAAAAATATTACCTTCACCCCTTTCCCTAAAATATGAGAGAAAGGAAATATTTTATAGATACTATAAAAAGGATCCTACTGTTGGGGAATACCAGTGTTGTCAGCTCTTTTAAAAAAGTGGTTATTAATATACAGAAAGCTAAAGAGGCTGAAGTTGTTACCAGAAGTAATAAATTCAGCATGAGCAAATAACAATCAACAAATAATGATACAAAATGAGCAGTTGCCATTGTTATCCCCTTATTACTTGTAGTCAAGTAACAAATGCACTTCTCTACCCAGAGTCACCCACCTGCACCAAGGCAGCCTTGCAGCCTAAGGAACTTACTACAAACGTGGAGCCCCAGCTGAAAAACAAACTTCCCCACTGAGCTGTCATCACCTGCTAAGTCAGCAGCATAGACCCAAGACTTCCATATATACAGTATTTACATTTTTTTAATTGAAAACACTGCAGAAAAGTAGGTTGGGTGGTTTTTTCCAAAATAAGTTAACTACTGGCTATTAACATTTAAAATTTAATGACAGCAAAAAAACCCAACTCTACTTTTTTGCATATTTTAAAGGAATTAAGGGTCCAAGTGCCTTTAAGTGGCACAGGCCAAAAGCAACAAGAAACAAAACAAAAACACATCTGCATGTTGTCCCCAGGTAGCACCTTCCTTGTGGCTTTGCAAAACAATTCGTATGGTCAAGAGCTTGCTTAGGAGTAAGTTATATGGTGATCTAATAAATTTGTTTTGATTTTACTCCCTGGGGACAAACAACACCACAATTACTTGCTAGAAAATTGTAAGCAAAACAGAGACACCTTTGCATTGCATTAGAAAAGCTTTTAGTTTTATCAATCCATAACAAGTGCACACATACAGCAAGTGAGCAACCTCCACAGGCAGGAATTAAAAGACAAAGCCAGCCTAGCAAAAGCACCCCTCTGCTCATGGTTAGTTTGGAAGGGAGTGGCTCCTTTCAGTCCCTATTCCACAGCAGCCACTGGGGACAGCTGCCTCCTGTGACCCAGAATGGCTAAATGGTTTTGGGGACTAGGGGTTTACATTTTTGACAGCTTAAAGAAAGCCCTTCCAAAAGGTGTTGTTTTCACCTCAATATAGAACAAAATAAGCACTTTCCCAGCTCCTGAATTAAAGTTCAGTGCCTAACTCTGGCACACCAACACCACTCAGTGCTTGGCTGCTGATGAGGCAGGTATTTTACAAGAACATGAAGCTCTACTTCAAATTATCCCTTCGAGTTTAGGTTGTGACAGACAACACTGACAGAGTCACCATTCAATAGTCACTCAATTGCTTGCTCAGAATGACACAATAATTTTATTCTGATTCTTAGTTCACAGAACAGAAACCACAACTGATATCAGTCCTCTCAAGGCCTTATGCTCTTTGGCAAGGAGTACTGATTTGTGTTTTTATAGCACTACCAGGTAGTGGTTGTGCATTATCCAAGTAATTTATAACAACAAGTGAGAAAGAACATCTGGAAATAAACCAAAGGCATCTTGATCTGCTCAGGAAAAAGATGAAACATTGCTGGGGCACCTAAAAACAGCCTCTTAAATCAGTATGTGATGCACATCTGAGATGCTCTGATGTTCTGAAAGGCACTTAAAAGCATGTAAAATTGCATTATTACCATGCACATAACCAACTCATGAGTATTATCATGGGAGCAACATGAACACAGTGACATGTCAACTGCCTGCAGGATCAGGCTTTGGCCATAAATTAGAATATGAAATTTAGATTACACTAGATCACAACACAAATGTTTAAAGAAACTCTTTCAGAAAAAAAAAGTATTATAAAAGTCAATGGCACCAGATTCCTTTCTACCACTAAAACAATGTTAATTTAAAAGCCAAGATTCATTTGAAAGCATTTACCTGTAAATCAGAAAGTCCCCAGAGATTAATTTCTGCACTTATGCTATTTGCAAAAAATATTTAACTTAAAGGCATTTCTTTCTTCCCGAAATAATTGCATGCAAGATGAGAACTAAAACACAATCTGAAGTGTAGTAAAGGTAATTGCTGCACTTACTGCTCGTGTCATGTTGATATATTACTACGTATCAAAGGTCACAGTTCTGTACTCGTACATTATCAAATTTGAAAGAGCAATATTCGAATCTGACCAACCTTTAAACTACCCAGAATCTGTGTGAAAATGGATGCAGGCTAACTTGGATTTAAAAAAAAAAAAAAAAATGAACCCATGTTTCGGAAGCTGAGGGGTCAAGCAAGCCACGCTGACAGGGTTACGTGTCACTTCTGTGCATCTAATACCCTCTTAGATTATCAATGAGGTGCAGTACACTGATCACAAGCTAAAGCAGCTGTGCTAATGAAAATGAAACAGTCTGAAAAAATTAGGTAATACAGGCCTGTGACACAGGGCAGTACCTTGTGGACAATAATGGAGGAATAAGGACATAAATCACCATTTAGATACAATAAAACCTGCAATACCCACCCTGAAACGTCTATGGAATCACGTGCCAAAGTCAGCACCTTCACAACTCCACAATTCTCTCTGAAGCTGCCACATATTTTCAATCCTGAGTCAAGGCAGGTTTTCCCTGCCTCTACTTCAGCACACACAAAATTTTGCCGTCCTGTGCCAGGCTGACCTTTGAGGGTGGAGAGCTGGCTGCTCATGCCATGAGCCAGGAGTTCTCACAATTGGCTGTAGCACAGACAAATGGGTCTTATCAGAAACTACTCAACCTTGAACAACTTCCTTCTCCTACATATGCCAGTCCAACTGAGGGGGCAGGAACTGCACTAAAGAGGCAGGGGCCCCCTCATCCTTGTTTGGTAACATATGGGGTCCTCATATGTCCTATGGTATAACACTCAAGTTGATTAAGTACAGCCAGTGCAGAAGGAACTATTAAACAAATTATCACCTCAAATCATCAATTAAGCTCAGGTAAATAAATAGTTTTTTCATGATCCATTTTTTCCTCAAGAAGCTACATACACAGCAAAAACAGAATATATTCAAATAACAAGCTATGCAATTTAATTTCATATGCTTTAAAATTTGGTAAAATAGTAAATTTCAAAAGGGGAGCACACGTTCAAATATTTTCTCAATTACAAGCAGAAAAGCTAAGACAGACATTTCAGGAAGTCTATTAGAGCCTAAGAATTCACACTAATTAATGTTTTTGCCACTGATTTTAATGGAATTTCAGTGCAAGTGCAGGTGAATGCAGTATAGTCAAGGCTACACCTAGGATTAGAATGATTAAAGATAATATTTCTGATTAAAGATAATATTTATAGTACATAAACACACATACCCTTTACTAATGCAACAAGGCTATTACAACAATAGCATCTATAAATATACAGGAACTCCTGTTTAAATAAAAGCTTAATATACAAAAAATGCAAGTACAAACATTCCTAAAGAAATAACTTTCACATTTCCTTTAAAACATCATTCAAAACAGTTTTCTTAAAATGAATTTTCTTGGTGGTTTTGTAAATTGTTTTTGAGCGCTGAACAAGTCAAAAATTAAGTTTCGTCAACTGAGCAGAACTCCTTGAAGTGATGCAAGGAATTAGAGGGCAGACCACTTGAGAAGAGCTGGAAGGTCTTTGTTGCTTGAGTTTTCTACAAATCCAGCTTCTCTATTTTCATTGCGGCAGCAAAATGGAGAGAGAAAGAGAGAAAGAATTATTATTTCAATATAAGTTTACAAATTTAGAGATGACTTTGAATTTACAAATTGAACACCCAAAATTGTCAGGTCTCCAGTATCTGCACCCCTTGTTTTCTCCTATATCTGATTATCTCAGGATTTTGCTGCATGTATTCCCCTCTAGCAGTTGCAATCTCCCTTTTGCAAATTATTTTTGTCACACAACAAAAGGAGAATACATGATTTCACAGTGGCAAAGGCTTATGAAGCCCTCCTGAAAAACATTAGTAATTGTTCACTGAAAATCCTACCAGTACAATGCTAGGTACATACAGTGGCAGTTCTGAAATAGGTTTATTCCCACAGTGACTACTGTGAGAAACAACCAGTATTACAAGACTTGGTCAAGACATCCCTTCTACCCAAAAATTTAAGTCATGATCAAATTGATTTTATGCAACCTTGAAAGTTATATTATGATACAGTGCTTTAGATTTTTCAATGTTGCGAAGTTAAATAATCTATTGAGAATCTTTCAAGTGTTTGCTTTAATCTCAAAACCCCATGGTTTAGGAACAAATTATTGTATAATCAATACATTTCATTTTAAAGCCCTTCTCACTATCCTGCCTATCATATACCTCTCTAGGTCTTATTCTTCATAGAATCACAGAATCATTATTCTTTCAGAGAACAGATTGAATGTGACCTGACAAGACCCCAGAGAGGCCCACAAATCAAAAGCAACAGTGAAGTCAAATTCCTTGAGACTCGTGATCTTAAGGGACAACTCAGTTTTTTGTTTTTTTTTTTAATGCTGAGGGGTAGCAGTTCCCATTGTTAAACACCATTGGAACTTACTCTATTTGTAGTGTAGACAAACCTCGAGTAAAAACCCAAGGCTAAGAAATTCCCATCTACTCAGGGATGCCATTCTTTTCCTACAAACACCAAGAATCCAAAGCAGGAAGTACACTGAATTTCAGACTACCAGACAATCTCAACTAGGACACACTTCTGATGGAAGTTTACAGTTCGTCCTCTGACAGAAACATTTGCATGACTACACACCAGGATCTGGAGCCAACAACCCTATGCCAGTCAACCCCATCAGCTGTAATTCCTTGCTTTCATCACCTTCCACAAACCTGAGATATGTGGACTCCACTTAAAGATCACACCATGGAAGAGAGGAGCACTGCCAAAGACCAGTAATCATTTCACATACATTTTCCTGTCAGTGAATCAAAACTTCCTGACAACCACCAAAAATCTCTGTCACCCATATACTGCCATTAAATACATACTTAAGCAATTATCAGAAATCACATGCCATCAATCAAACACAATCCACTAGTCATGGAGAAATCTTTTATTGCCCTCTCATTTTAAATCTAATCCCTCGTACAAGGCTATTTGCCCAAATTATTAAGAACTTTCTTTATTCTAGTCTTTATTCCTGGAAAACTTATTCTCCTCCTAATGTCTTGATGTATCTGCAGCCTTTTCTTAAATTAGCCTGTATTACGGGTATGTTTTCTGTACTGGTGTAGTGAGCCTCCTGTAGAGGCTCACTACACCAGAAAACTGGACAGGGTTGCATTTTACCAGTTCTAGAAGGGAACTGAAACATGACATGCTGACATCCGAGGCATTGACTTTCAACCACGTGACTGGACAGGAAAGAACCTCTTAAGAGAGATTAGGGGGAAAAAAACCACCAAACTACACCAAAACCAGTCTGTAAGACATGGAAGGAAATGAAGGCCTACAGATTTTGCTTGAGAACACTCAGGGAACTGGTCAAATGATTATTTGCCAAAGACACAAAATGAATCTTCAAGGTTATTGCTCTAGTGCAACATTCACAGACAGGACAGTTTTCCTCATTGTAGAATACCTAACAAAATCTCACTCCAGAAGCAGAATAAATAAGGAGAAGCAGCTTATTTAAAATTTTCTTTACCTCCAGTACTCTTGAACTGAATGTGTTTAGACTTTACAAAAATTAAAGACTTTTTAAGTTTTTAATATCAGACTTGGCTATTGAATAATGAAAGTTTCCTCTAGCCTACTCACTCCTTCAGCACCACAAAACCACAAGTGCACAAACGTTGCTAAGTTCAGAACTATCTACCAACAAAGAAGCGTTTCTCCTAGCCTTTGAAGGTTAAAAAACTTTTTAAGTCTCTCATAATATCTAGACAGCTTTTTTTCTACCAAGTTATTGTCATATGCTTATTGTGGAACTAACTCTAAAAAGCAAACAACATTCTCCAATAAGATTCCTTGTCAATTCCATCCTTATTTCCGACATAGGAACATGATAATAACCTATGTACTGCCATGTGGTAACAGCCTAATCCTACTACATTTTCCAAAAAAATCTCTTCAAGCTCATCTTTTTTATCTCTTGATTAAGACTTGGTTCTAAAAGAAAAAATACATTATCCCTTCTCTCCCCCACCTGTTTCACTCCATCATTAAATCATTCTATTGGCTTCTACTCATGCAACACATGGGGTTCATTCTTCTTAGCTTCAAGGCAACCATAACCACCCTTAGTTACTTGCTTTTTATAATCTCTGAACCATTCCTAAACCATCAGCTTTTGCATTACCTTCATTTTCCATTCCTTGGGAGCTTCTCTTTCCTGCATGGAGGCTAAACAGATTTCTTGAGAAATCACCATACCAAGATTCCACTTAATGTTTTAATTCAAAGTATCCAAGAGCAATCAACTGTGTTCTCCTTTACAATAAGTATTAGAATTTTAAATTCTATTGCCTTTTTTAATTCACTTCTAAAGTAAAATGTAAACTCGGCCACCTCATTTCAATTTATTTTGAACTAGAACACTCATTTGTCTTTTGTGGCAGAGTTTTTACACAGCCAAGATAACTCATCCCCAGTTTATAAACTCTAAGTGAATAAAGGACATTTCTACAGTTATTCAAAATATTCCAGAGTCAATAAAAACACTACATCAACAAGCTTGCTAAGTATTACTTCACTACCCCACTCAATTTTGCTTTTCATCCTGGTTGCAGAAAGAAAGGGGGCCCCTTTGACATCACAGAAGTCTAGTCCTGTGAGAAATCTCAGTACTTCTGAAAAAATTGAGGTTTGAGTACACGACAAGAAGTCAGAAGACAACAAAATGTGGAACCACAGTATTTTTCTAATTTTTTCCCCTCTACTTTCTTCCGTTTCCTCATTCTTAAGAGTCAAACTGCAACTGGATTAAATATGACAATTGCTGTACTTTTTTTGTCTACATACTCCTACTTCCAAGGTTTTTTTGGTGTTACAAAGACATGACTAAGTGTGGTTACTGCTGTTCATTTACAAGTATTTTTGGATTCAATTCCTGTTGGACAGGTGCCTTTTACTACTGCCACAGTTACAGTACACAGAAGCCAAGAAGCAACTGCTGCAGAAACAGAATCCTCTTCCCATATTCGTATCAGGACTGGGGCACCCACACTTGGCAGGAGTAACATGCGAATGCTTACTGTAAAATGAGAAAAGCTCAGTCCATAACGGCCATATGTATCATCATGAACCTAAATGCACCCACAGATTAACCCTATGCCCTCATTTACTAGAGCTGCTTTAAAACCCTGAAAACCCCGACAAATTAGAAAGTTAAAAATAGGTTTTTCTCTGCCAAAATTCTAGGACATCCTTAACATAACCTTCAAGCCTTCTGAAGCAGTTAATGGAAATGACTGCTCATACACTTTTTTAAGTATGAAAGTCTTTCAGGACAATTCTATCATGCATTTAAAACAGAACTAAATCTTCCTGTGCTCAAAAGTTGTAGGTACTTTTAGGTCACAAAGCAGGTTTTCACATTCCAAAAAGTATTTGTTTTCATATCAGGTTCACTGTCTCTACTTGATATATTTGATATATTCAGTGATATATTAAACAAAAAAGTACCAATCACTTCTATGGAAAGTTGCTCATGTCACATTTAAGAATCTTGGGAGAAACAATTCCCTCCCCCCCGCCCCCCCCCCCCCCAAATACTAAGTCTCCTTTTTCAAAAAGAAGTTCATATTCCTAAAATCATAAGAAACATCAGTTTCTTTGGCAAAAGCAGGACAGGTGAAAATATATATGTCCCAGGGTAATGAAAACATTTTTAATACGTAGGTCCAATATCAACAGTTTTCTCAGTCAATTCTATAGATATTATATGCATCACAGTTCAGCCACTGCTTGCCGTGGAAAGGACCTGAAATTACTCTACAAAAGACCAGACACTTCAGATGCACACTTTTAAAAGGTAGTCATATCTGCACCGAGAGTAACCTTAAGTTCTGAACTGACAGTAATTCATGCCTTCATCTCCCATATGATGTATCAGGATATAAAATTTTACTTCTTTTTAGCACTTATAATGTAAGTACATCAAACAATTTACTGTGCTGAATTACTCACATGGTCTGTGATTTTTTTTCTCTCCAAAGAAATAAGCCTTTAAGCAGATAAATCAGCGAGGCACAAAATGCAGTGTAGAGATTAGCAACGTAAAAAAAATAAGTAAGCTTTGCCATCTTTCAGGCAAATTTGTTTCCATTTTAAATAAATTCTGTAATCTGAAATATATTCTCTAAAAGTATTAAAAAATTAATTCCCCTATCACTTTGTACCCTGTACTTTTTTCATCCTGTAAGACATGTCCTGAAAAGGGACTGTTTTCTTCATATTCCCAACTAAGACAATCACACATAAAATGCTTATTTGCTAATTATTCATGTAAGTATAGGCAAACACCTGTGAGTACTCCTTTAATCACATGCTTACATTCTGCCTATTAAGACTACTAATTAAAATATTAGTTGCAATTAACATAGTGGAGCAGAAAAAATTCCTCCTTAATCTAAATACAGACCACACTTGTTTCTGACTGATGCAAGGCTGAGCTTCTAAACTATCCCCAAAGAATCAGAAAAAGCATATAGTTGAGAAAGAAAATTAATTGTTGTTGTTCATGTAATAATTATGTCTTGTATAAAGACGTGGATACTAAGGTCATATTGAGAAACATGCTTCTCTTGTAGAGGACTCTCAAACTGTTAAGATTGAGGGGTTTTATTGTCCTTACAGTGTAAAAACCATTTCCCTTTGGAACAAAGACATTAGATTTTAAATGGTTTTGAAATTTGCCTCTCCCTGTACTGAGGTACACAACACTGCACAAAATAAAACTTTTATCGTAAATATTACTAAATCAACCAAGTCACATATGTTCACCATTTATTTCTTTAAAAATCTGATTGATTTATGTACCTCACAGACACCAGAAAACCTCTAATCCAGGATCCCAGCTGTTACATTTAACAGGAAATGTGTAACAAGTGTTCTTAGCTTAAAAAGCAATGCAATAAAAAAATACATTTTCAGTAATCCAGCAGCAAATATTCATCGCACTTGTAACATTAAATAGTATCAACAAGCTTTAGGTACAGTTAGAAAAGCCTTTTGGCAAATGCCCATGCGCTTCCCCTTTTCCTCAGGGATCTACTTCTATTCTATCAAAGCCACCTTAGCTGCAAATAGACATGCTCCTTTTAAGGTGGCACATTCCTTCTGAACTTGAACAAAGTAACTGTAGAATAGCTGCATACAGCAGAACATGAATTCTCTTCAGTTTTAGGAATCACAAAGCAAGTATTGCTGCTAGAGGTCTTTATTTTCTTTTAACAAAATACACAAAGGCACAAAATTCACTTATATCTTGTCATTATAGTACAGGTATAAATAGTGCTTTGTATTCAAGTACAATCAAGTGCAGAGACTTCTTATATTTTATGTAAACACAAAACAGTTCTGCAAGTAGGTGCCTCTGGTTCATCTGCAACGCAAACACCAAAGGTGATGCCATTTATCCAAGTGCCATTTAAATGAGTTCTGTCAAGAAGTTAGACAATTAATATTAAACACCACTGCATTGACACTTCCATATGCTTAAGTCAAATGTCAGATGACACTTTAGCTTGTAAACATCTGTGTATTAAACGTGTACTCAATCCATTTTAACAGGGCAGCATTAAAAAGCATCTTAAGTTCACTAGATCAAACTTACTAGGTCAGTTGCCATCAGTAATTGCTCTTAATGTGTGACAGCTAAAGAGATGTCAAATTCTAAGTCACCCTTAGCAAAGCTTGTACTTTGAAGGTTTTATATATGCAAACTGAACAAGGGCTACAACTGTTAGAGTTCAACCAACTACACATTCTATGTATTAAGAGACATGCTTAATTTACAATACCCATTTCTACACATAGCTTTGACACACTGTGGCAGTTGAGGCAGTTTAAGCCCAAGCAAGACTTTTAAGTTGTACCATTAAAAAAAGCTCACCTGAATAGTAACAACAGGCATGAACAAAGCTAAAAACTAGCTACAGAAGGCACTTGAAGTATTTTATTCTGCTTTTATTAAAGATTCTTCACTTTGTTCTGCTGAAGCAGACTCTGAAATAGCCTCTTCAGTTGTTGAAATGTTTTCTGCTTCTTTTTCAACTTCTTCAGCTAGCTTATCATTTAGATGCTCAGAACTTGGCGCTGTATCATCTGTGTCATTTGCCTCAACGAGCTGGGCCACATCATCTTCAGATTCTGTGAAAAGAAAAATGACAAAATAGCCATTTCCAGAAATTAAGAGGCAGCTAACAGTCTTGCAAAGCAAATTAAACATTCTGCTTTTGACTAGTAACTGCATGATGTTCTCAACTGATAAAAACTTTGATTTTTCTAAGATGGTCACAGGTAAAACAATTAAAATTTAAGGGGAAAAAATACTATGGAAAAGAGTTTAGCTCCCACTAAGAAAATACTATGTATTACTTGCATATGTTCATCCTCAACAGAAGCTTCCTAAGCTTGTTTACTAAAGTGAGATGTTAAGAACATATTATGGCAATTCAGTTTCTTTGTCTTTGGTAATGTCAGTTTCACCAACTGTTTACTTTTTTTTTTATAAGGGTTCAACCTGTACACAAACTAAAACATTCTTCTTGATGGAAACTACTTTAAACATAAGGAGTCTGATAACCAGGGAAAAAAACCCAAACAAATATATCAAACCAGCAAATAAAAATTATTACATATTCTATCGTCCCAGGGGCAGTGTAGTAAGGTTGCACAGGAGTATACTTACTCTTTATCCAGGGTGGGAGTATCTTTGATAACAGGCATATTTTTAAGATCAAAAGCATTTATTTTAAGTACTGCCACTAAAGAAGTAAATTCTAGCTTCACCACAGGACTTCAGTAGCATATGAGAAGTAAGTCATATTTTGAAGTAAGCATAAGCACTGAAAAACTGAACGTAGAGTTGCATTAAATGACACAAAGGTACTGTAGAATGGTATTGCTGATGGAAGTTGATTTATTGACTAGTATTACTCAATACTATACAGTACTAATGCATACTGTGAAGGGGAACGGTGTGCAAAATTGATACAAAGTTACAGCTCAAAAATGTTAGCCTTATCAAATGTTTCTAACTTCATAGAGTGGTTTGCCTTAGAAGCGACCTTAAAGATCTATCTAATTCCAGCCTTCCCCTAGACCAAGTTGCTCAAAGCCCCATCCAACTGGGTCTTGACAACCTCCAGGGATGGGAGAGCCACAGCTTCTCTGGGTAGCCTGTTATAGTGTCTCACCCCTATTCACAGGGGAAAATTTCTTCCCAATACCTAATCTAAACCTACTCTTTCAGTTCCTATCCATTCTGCCTTGCCCTATCACTATATGCCCTTGGATAATCCCTCTCCAGCTTTCTTGAGGCCCCTCTGGATCCTGGAAGGTGCTCTATGGTCTCCCCAAAGCCTTCCAGGCTGTACAGCTCCCTGTACCCTCTCAGCCTGTCATCATAGAACAGATGCTCCAGCCCTCTGACCCTGTTCGTGGCCTTCCTCCAGACTTGCTCCAAAAGCAGAATAGTGCATCCTTCTTATGCCAGGGGCCTGTTGTGGTTTAACCCAGCCTGCAACTGGGTTGCAGACGAGACACTTGCTTACTCCCCACTCTCCCTCCTGCCATCCTGATAGGATGGGGAGGAGAATCACAATAAAAGTTAAACCCCTAAGTTAAAATTTGAACAGCCTAGTAATTCAACATATTAAGATAGCAATGACTACAACAAAATTGTATCTAAGTGGGGCTGCTTTCAATTCATTCTCTGCTCAGCCTGTAATTGGGATTGCCTTGATCTAGATGCAGGACCTTAGACATGGCCTTGCTGAACTTCATGAGGTTCACAGTCCCACCTCTCAAGGTCCTTTTGGATGGAATCCCTGCCCTGCACCACACTGCTCAGCATCATCAGCAAACCTGAAGGTGTGCTCAAGCCCACTGTCCATGTTCCTTACAAAGATATCAAGCAGCATTGGTCCCAATACCAACCTCTCAGGAAAACAGTGTCAGTCAAATGCCACATGTTCATGTTGATCAAAACATATTGGGTAAAAGTCTGAAAGTAATCAGACTGCTTCAGGCTGATACAGAATTCAAGCAGAGCTGGAAGTTTTAGAACAGTTGCTCTGGATTCTTGGGCCCACGACTGAGTAGAAGAGCTGTTGCACATCCCTGTCCAGCAGACCTTGTACAAATGCCATCTGTCTTCAAGAACTTAAGACCCCTCTTTCCACACAAACCTCTACCTAGCTAGTTCCAGGCTTCATTTCAGACTGCTGAGAGCAGCCCAGCTTCTCCATCTTTTTCTCAGACTTGATCTTTCATTTTAGGAAGTCTGTAGCTGACTCACCTCCTGATTCTTTCCCTGACTCTCTCAACCACAGGCTGCTCAACACCTGCCCTGGCTGCTTGTTACAAAATTTTTCAACCCTCCTATTTCTGCCCAAGCAAATTAATGTTCCCAGTTACTTTCCAGGCCATCCCATTCTCTCCTCCTGCTCCTTAATTTCCATCTTGATCCCATCTCTGTCTGTGCTCAATCTTTATCTCCCAACTGTCAGTTTTCTTTCTGTTTCATCTCTGCATTTTTTCTTCAGCCTCAAATTCTATGAATAAGTTTGTGCATTTTCCTGCTCCAATCCCTCCACACTTGAGTTACTCTCCTTTATTGCTGGTCTTCAGGCTAGAGTCAAAGAAAGTAAAGAGACTGTTTGCTCAGTCTGATCAGAAAGATGCCAAGCATTTATAACATCTTCAATGTAAAACCCAGGAACAATAACAGCCATCAGCAAAAGATTCTAATGGAAAGGAGAAAACCTGAAGAAATGCATATTCTAACTATACTGAAAGGAACATGATAGTGCTTTCATTTTTATATTCTACTAAAAGGTATGGAGACACTGCTTATTTAAACAAAAATTGTCAGGTATTTTATGATTTTTCCCTTCACTATGTTCTTGGGTAAACTAATTCAAACTCTTGAAACTCTTCAGAATATATACTAGTACAAATTTACATGGAAAATTTTGGTCTTGTAATTCAGTCTGAGAAAGTTACAAGAAACTAAAGAGTAGGTCCCTTGAATGAGGAGCCAGGGCATTCAGAGTAAGTGATGCTAACTCCAACCACAAACATGAGCAGTCTTCATTAAAAATATATAGTGATTCCATTTTAAACACAGCAATTAATGGAAAGCTTGCCTAAAGTCAACCTGATTTAAATAGTGCATGAATAAAGTCTTTGTAAGAGCAGAAGCCAACAAGTGAAAGTTCTGACTGTAAACATAAAAAGATGACAAAAGAAAATATAAGTGTCCTTGATGAGGAATACTTAATCCATCATTTAACCAAAGAATGTAGCTTCACCCATATAATCTTAAAAGCAAACACAGCCCTATGCTTGCTGCATGTTTAAGAGCTGCAACAATGCAACCTTAAAAAACCTGCTCCTGGCTACAGCAGCTTTTCCCCACCAACACTCCTGCTTAATGCTTAGTACTTAGAAAGCATATGCACTTCACATTGTAAGAAGTCAGCCACCCTTCCTCTTGTAGCAGATAGTATTTCACTGGGTAACCAGTGAAATCATAATACTGCATCACTATTAAATTAAGTAGAAAATGTCTATTAAGTGGGAATTCATAAAAACAGTGTAATTGCTCTAAAGCTGCTTGTGCTTTCAAGCAGCTTTGGGACAAGTTTTCTTCACTACTACAGCTCCCCTTTACAACAGATTTTTACATAGTGCCACATGTCTGAAGTGTCTTTAAAGAACATGTGTCTCACAGTAACCTGTTCATGGCCTTGGTATCAGAGAGAGCTATTGTGAAACCTTTGAAACGAGTCAGATAATAGCACAGCATTCTCTCTACCCTTTATGTCCTACCAAAAAGGCAACTTATGTTATTCAGCAAAACTGAACTGTGGTTGACTGGAAACATAATATATTTTTAAATCAAAAGAATTTGTTTACAAGTTATTAGAGTCAAGGTGAGCTGACTTATGTCTGCTTGAGAAACCAAGTTTTAGATATATTAGTCCTTTGTCTTCCATTGGTTTTATTCCTATGAAAGATTTCTGCAGCACTTGCCCAAAGCCAAGCTCCATTTGTGGTAGAACTCACGATGAGCACACACTTGAAATGCCATTATTTCTGGCAGAGATCATTACTGTGACCCCCTCAGTTGAACAAGCCACGTTTCTGCACCTGCCTTTATAATGGAAACCCTTTCAAATGTACTAGCAATTGCCGTATTCCAAGAATCTTTACAAGTGACAGTATTAACTAATCATAAAAATATCTAAGCAAAAGGAATTCCATACAAATCTAGAGACATCACACAAAGTAATCCATGAAGTGCTGACCACTGTGGTGAAGTCTGAAGTTCAAATCAGATGAAGTTCAAATCTTCATCTAATGAAGACCCCTAAATATCAGCACCAGACATTCAACACAAAAGATTTTTTTTTCAATTTTGTTTCAAAATACTGTGAAATGCTAAACCTGAATCAAGAACACAGCATAACAGTACTAAATAAAGACAATGCAAAATTAATCAAAGCTAAAAATGTTTCCTGTTGGCTCTTTCAATATGATCCAAGCATTTATACAATTAAGATAAGTACATAAGAGAACCAACTAGCCTTTGATGGGAGGAGGAGAGGATCAAAATCCAGCCATTTATGGGATAGGTATGAAAAGAGCTGAAGTTTATTGCTTCACTCTGGTAACTAAAATTTCCTAAATTAATCTGGTGAATAAGGAAGCATGATGTTTGTGCCAGTAATCTGCACCAGATTGACAGCTGATTACTCCATTTTCCAGAGATTTAAAACAAAATTCTGAAGTTCGGTGCCAATGGCACTCCCCATAAGCATTCTTCAGATCTCTTATCCACAGGAGTTGCATCTAACATGCTTGTCACTACATGGGCACACAACTGAAAAAAAGATTCAGCTTCATGCTCCACCCATTAGCTAAAGTAGCTGACTGGTAAAAATATTTATAGCATTTCTTTATGACATTATTCTGCCATTTCCTTGAGCTATACAGCTATGGTATAAATGAATTACAGATAACTCACTGTACTCCCCTGTGTTGCCAGCATTGTGGTGAAGTTGGTTTCCTGATGTTAATGTTTGTCTACATCTGTAAGTGAAGATATATTCCCTATTCTTGCTATGACAGCAGCTATTTTACTGTGGTGAACAAAAGCCTTCCCCAGAGTTCTACCTTAATGACAGCTTCATACCTTAAAACTTACAATCAAGGAATGTGTTCATTTATTAATAAACCCAACTGCATGTTAGCAGTTATGTTTCATATTACAGTTCCAGTGGAAGAAGTGATTTAGTGAAAGTATTTTCTCATTCAGAAGAGATTCCTTTGTGGCAAGTCACAGGCAGGCACTGGCCTCCTCTAAATCAACAAGACACTTCTCACAGCTATGTAAAATACTAAGCTGTATTTTATTTCTGGCTGCTTAGTAATTATCAAAACAGAATGGTTTGTATAATCTTCAAGAATAAATATTCAGAAAAGATCTGCTACTTAACATTAAAAACCAGAAGTCTGTATACCACTTATGCTTCTTGTGCAAAATCTTACCATATACTTCCTACCAGGAAAAGACAACTGGACAATGAAGCCCACAGTTGTTTCTTTTCCTGATGTTTGTAAGTAAAGCAGCACGTTAATACAAGACCACATGAGAAAAAAAAAAAAGTAATTTTCATTGTTAAAGGTAAATTGGTAAAATCATATTTTCTGCAATAAATCCATCCTATTTTTCTGCTGAAATGTTTGATAAAATTCCACTTCCACAAAAAGCAACTTATCTCACAGTTTTCATTCCTACATCTGAAATGCTTAATGGCAATCCCACAATAATTCTTCAGATTTTTACATATTTTACAACGCCTATAGACTGACTCAGCTCAGACCCATTATAGGCATAGTTTCATAATAATATCTTTCAATGATAATACCAGATTAATTAGCAAGCACATCTCCTTACCTCTCTCCAAAAAAACAACACTGTGATTTGAGGGCATATGAGATATTTTCATTGTCTCCGTTTCATCCATTTGATTTCAGTCTTACTTTCATGCCAATAACAGCACTGTTACTGAGGTAAGAGTGCACTATGGTACAGGAAAAGAAACCGAGTTTTCACTACAATGCACTCTCATGAGACCATGTCCAGAGACTGCCACCATTAAATACGACTTCCTGACTGGTTTTGTGCAGCCTTCTCATGCCAGAAAGTAACACCCAACGTTATTTTGTATTCTCTGTTAAAAAATAATCAAGCAGAAGCACTCTATTGCACTCTGACAGCTTCCCACAGTTGGTGTGTTTCTAGCCTGAACCTCAGGGTTGCACACTAGCTGATAGTTTTCTTCCAGGACCCCTGCTTAAACCAACATAAAGTCCCATCAAGCACTTAACAGCACATCTAACTGGAGATCCTCTGGTCTGAAATTATGATTTCTGGAGTCTTTTAAAACACTGCATCTTTCTGTTGGCTGTATACCAGATGCCTACTGTATCTGTAGACTATAAAATGTCTCAAAAGGAACTATGTTAAATTAAAATTGACAATTTGTCTTTGAACTACCTGAAATTAAACAAGGCAGTTTTACTAGATTTTCCTGCCCTGAGGAAAAGAGCAAAAGGAACAAAGGCAGAAATTCCAACACACCTCAATCAAATGACCTGCCAAACACAGTGAAAGTTAACTACTTTGGGACATACTCCCTCCTTAACTATTTCTGTAATCTACAGTGCTTTTTTCTATCCCTTTCTCAGTAACATTACAGTGAAAAAAATTTGTTATGCCATCATTTGCACGAGATAATGACAAATATAAAGAAATTTTAGGGTACAGGTACGCTACTATCAACAACCTAAGTTAGGAGCAGAGACAAAAACTGAAAAATATATAAACTGCACTTCCTATGAAGTCAGAATAAACTGTACTATTTCAGTTGGAATGGACTAACAACAATCATCTAGATCAACTGCCTGCCTGAGGGTTGATCAAAAGCTAGTTAAAGGCATTGACCAAACGTAACACTGACAGACTTTGGTCATTGATCACCTCACCAGGAACCATGTTGGAGCAGCGTTTAAGTACTTCAGCTGTTGTCATTCTTACGAGAAAACTTAGCTCAACAGAGAGCTAGATGACAGTGAATTTCATTAGACATTTGAAAAAGAGCAGACTTCATGAGATTAGTACTTACCTTTTGTCTCTTGAGTCTCCTGGGGCTTTCTCTCTCTAGGTTCTAGAGGTTCAGTTTCAGATTGCAATTCTGTAGTTTGCTTTTTTTCAAAACTGAAGTCTGGAAGTCGTGGAGCTTGAGGTCTAGTTTTTCTTGCAGGATTCAGGAAGAAGCAGTAGGCACATCTAAATGCTACACCACAAAGCACACCCAGTAAGCAGCCTCACTAATTAACTTCACATTTCACCTTTATTCCTACACTATATTCTGATGATTCAAAATACTTAAAACCAGAGTTAACTAAGTGACTATCAGTACCAGACAGCACCTCCACCAAATTTATATAAGTTTTTCTATATAAGTCCTTTTATAATTCAACACACATTTGCTGAAACAATTGTTTACAAACCTCCTTGCTTTCAGCTCTGCTGAACTGAGTACTGCACAACACTGTGAAAGATTTGACCACAGTGAACAAAATAATGCAATTCAGTAGCACCAGGTGTTGCCACATGGTGTTGTTCTATTCTTTCCTATAAAAGAATTAAGTTGGCAGATTATTTTTCTCCCCTACCCTTAAGACACCACTTTCCTCACACTCTGATGTTAGCAAGTGTTAGGAAATGTTGGGAATTCCACAAGGTATGTCTCACTCTGCTTTCTGAGGAGCATTCTGCTCTAGTGGTGCTTAATTAAGAAAAAGCAGTTTTGTTTTGCAGAAGTACTGGATATCATTTAATATTTAAATAATTCTTTTTGTCCTCCCCACTCTCACCAAGACAAGGTGGGGAGTGGCAGATTCTGGTACAGTTGAGTTGTGAACTCATAAGAACTAAGATAACAGATAGACTACTTATCTTTGGTTTAATAGGAAACATTTCGCTTATTCTTACAATGCAGTGTATTTACTCATAAAAATAAACAAAAATGAAATGGAAGAAAGAAATAAAAGAAGAAATCCCTAGTTTCTTAAGCATCAGGCTTACACTTGTGGTAGAAAGCAGGCAATATACAACATCTGTATTCAATAAAGAGCTGCGTCTGTCTTAAGTTATTGTCAGCCATAAATTGACATATAGGCCCCTAGGGCTTGTTCCCACTCTTTTTTCAATACATCCCCAAGATCTTCTTGCCAAAGGAAAATTTAGTTTAAGTTCTGGTAAAAGAGGCACACTTTAATGTCAGATAGTTTCTCAACATAAAATCCTTCTGAGAACCATTCATAGCCAGTAGCAATGTTCAGGGATGTATTGGAGGAAGCTTATTTCTGCTGAATAGTTTTCTACACATAAAATCCATGACCTGAAGGTTGCAATAAAGTACTTCTCTAAGTCTTGAAGTAAATCTTAAAAAACAGAGTAATAAGTTACCAAAAAATGTCCCCACATGAAGTGGTACTTCACAATGTCAGCTAAGTACTCAGCTGCAACCAAAATGAAGTATGCTGCATGTTTGTTATGAAACATAAGCCGAGTAATAGAGTCTAAAAAAGATTAGCTCTTACCTATGTATTCAAACTCCTCCTTCAAAGCCATACCATTGTGAGAAAAACATTGCTGACATATAAGGGCATACCTAGAAAATATGAATATATAGTAACATACCCTTAAGTAATAACACACTGAAGGGAGATGTATTTTACCTTACATATTGATTAATACTTTAAACTTTTCTCCCAAAGGTGATTTCTACAATGAAATTATTAACCTTGAAAGAAAACCAAATTTGTAGATAAAATAATACTTTTTGAAGTTGGTTTAACTACAGTGAAATAGTCTCAGCTACACTTTAAACTACGGTTCAATATATTTTTAATATCATCAGTGTCAGAAAATAACATCCAAATTAAGCCTTTTTTTCATTAGAATACAATTAATATGAAAAGTAACCATAGAAAACATGTTCAGTTCTGGTATGTTTGGAGAGTTCTGAAGGCAATCTGAAAGACATTTATAACAGATATAAAGCTAAAGTGCTGAGGCAAATGTTTTCTTTTTTTTTTTAGTTCAAAATATAAGTCATTCACCCACTTGAACATAGATCTTTCTTTGTATCACACAGCTAATATTACTCAGAACAGAGGTTAGGTTTGCCTAAATATTTCCCTGCAAAGATATTTCAAGTGAAGCATTGAGAAAGAGCCATTTCTCAATTATGAAAATTTTGGGACAAGTTCATTTACAATTCTTTTAACCTTGACATGGCTTAAACAAAAAGGTTAGATGCTTCCTTTCCCCTAAGTGTTTAAGTATTTCTTAAAGAACATTTTACCTGTTCTGAGGACCATCACCAACCAAATATTCAATAACTCTATCCACAACTCCTCTTTCTCTAGGAAGAACAGGTCTTGCCAAAGGAGGGCCTGGAGGATGAAGACCTAGAACATGAATTACATCAAAATTATTTTCCATTGTATAAATATGTATTATATTTTATTGCATGTGCTAGTGTAACAAAATAATTGCATCTACTTAATATATATAGACAGGTTTCTTAGTTCACTAGGAAAGCTGCAAGATTCTTCAATCCACAATAGTTCAAAATTCTTCGTCTGCTCGTTTAGCTTATAATTTAATTAAATTGCTCAATTTTTACACTTTGGATATGTAATTAAATATATAATTTCTAAAGAACTTAACATAACAATAGTATTTGATTGCTAACAAATAGAGGCTTTTTAAGAAAGAACAACTTAACTAAGTTCTCTTCATATACACTCAGCTCTGCAAATTTACACTTGTAGTTTACACCAATAAATCTGCCAACATCAATGGCAACAGTAGAAGAACTAGAGATCAGGGCAACCTGGTCTGCTGGAAGGTGTCCTGTCCATGGCATAGAGGTTTCAAAGAAATTATCTTTAAGATCCCTTAAAATCCAAACCATTCTATGATTTTATGAAGATGTCACCACAGAATACCCCCCGATTTCTGTGTAATTACTATACCACATGAGCATACCCTCAGTGTACATTGAGTCTACACGTTAAACCTGTCCAGATGTTTGTCATTTTGGTAATCCCACATTTAATGACAAGCTGGATGCTTTCAGATTTATGCTTAATCAAAGAAGCCAGAAGGCCACTATAGTGATACTATTTCACTTGTGTACTTAACAAGCTACTATCAAAATAAAACTCCTTTAAGAGCGATGGTTGGTTCTTTTTCACCTCTACAGTTAAACCAGAACACCAGCAAAGTTTCTCTTTTCATAAAGTTTTAAAACTTCTAGCCCATTGTACAAGACCACTGCAAATTGCCAGTTTTCATTTATATTGCTTTGAGTTCTTTTGTCTACTTTCTCTTGCAGCCTTAAAACAGAATAAGCTAGGCCTAACATAAGAACCTCCAGTGTGAGTCATTCCGAAGAGACCATTCAAGTAACTAAGTATGGAGAGGAAACATTTTACATTTAAGCACCGGAAGTATCATGTTACAGTACTTTCAACAAACTGTCCTGAGCGTAAGATAATGCAGCACTTGGGGAAGAGAGGGGAACACTTAAAACCTATTCCCATAAGACCTTTATGAATTACATTCCAAGTCCACAAAACTAACTAGACAATGTTTGAGTGGGACAATGAACCAGTCTTTCAGAACTCTCCAACTGGGACAAAATGGTTCAGTTTCAAGTCACTCCATGACAAAATTGTGACACCTTACAAATAAGACTTGGTTTAAACCATTGACAAAATTACTTTTAAAAATGCAAAAGTCCTATGCAAGCTCAAGATAGCTAAGAAGTTTAGACAAAAAAAAAATAATCATCTTCATGCTGAGATGAGTATATGGCAACCTGAAGTCCTGTATGAAGTATATGCAATTAATGGAAATGAAATACTGAAAGTGCAAAAAGAGACCAGTGTTTTCTCTGAGAAGAGTTCTGGCTTGTAACTATTCTCACTCCATCCAGTAAAAACAAATATAGAAACAGCATGGCTTACTTTAGTGACTCCAGAAGTCAACTAACAATTCTCTTTTCAAATTGCTGTATGTTTCCAGCATTATTTTTGATGTATGTTTCACAGAATCCCCCATAATGACCAATAAACAAAGAGGAAGGGAAAGGGTAACACAAACTAAAATCACTGTTTCAATATACAAAGGTAAAACAGATTAAACACATTGTCTAAAAATGCAAATAGGATTTTTTTAAAATCCAAACAAAGGACAACTAAGAGAGTATAGTTTGTTAGTATGTTTAATTAATTCAGAAGGACATTTAATTGAAAGATATTGTGTTTAAAAGAGTAGTCTTCAAGCTTTTCAGGATTGTTTAGATTTAGTTTTCTTATAGCAACTTAGCCAGGGACAGCATCAGGACATGCAGAGTCATAGCTTCTAGCACCTAGATAAACGTACACGTGTTCTACATGTAACATGTACCTCCTAAGCAGAGTATTCACAGAATATGCTGAGTTGGAAGGGACCCATCTCAGTCACTGAGTCCAACTCCTGGCCCAAAAATCACACCATGTACCTGAGAGCACAGTCCAAATGCTTCTTGAACTCTGTCAGGCTTGGTGCTGTGACCACTACCACAGGGAGCCCAGGCCACTGCTCTGGGTGAAAAACCTTTCCCTGATACCCAACCTAAACCTCCCTGACTCAGCTTTGTGCCATTTCTTTGGGCCCTGTCACTGGCCACCAGAGTGAGGAGATCAGTGCCTGCCCCCCTGCTTCCCCTCATGAGGATGTTGAAGACAACAGTGAAGTCTCCCCTCTGCTCTTCTTCAGGCAGAATAAATCAAGTATCTCAGCCACTCCTCGTAAATCTTCAGCTCCAGACCAGTAGGCAAAGAGAACACAGCAAGTCTTACTATTCAATAACCTGATCCAAGATGGGCTTTGTGTTTAAGTATAGCACTAAAAGTAACTGTCAGCAAATTATCATTTCAAGATTCCTGCCTTTAAATCTTCACAGATAGAAGGAACAAAGGAAAAGGTAACTAAGGGCAGAATGTAATACTTGGAGGTAAACCTCATGCTCAATGCCACATACAGCTAACTTCCATCCTCTACAGCAAACATTAAACACCGTAGGAATCAAGTATTTTCAGCAATGCCCTCTTGTAGTGCTACACATAGAACAAGACTAATCTTGACATTAAGGCTGTACTATTTCTAACAGCACATCATCCTTCAAGACACATCTTGTCAATATTGGATATTTGACCTAAATGGACTGTCCTAATTTTTAGGAGCACAAGAAAACTCGTTCAGAAAATACTGCAATTTGCAACCCATCAATTAAGTATAAAAAAAATCCATACTCAACACAAATGTTTTTAAAATAGACCTTATTTTCACAAACAAGAGAAATTAATTCAGGAGATAAGAATCAGTGAATGCATTTCCAAGCCATCCCTGTATTCTGTCCACAAGTAGGAACCTAGACCAAGAAAACCATCCCAGCAGCAAGACACAACAAATTCAGTGCAATATAAACTGTATTCTGCTATAGCTGTCCAAAGCAGAGGTCAGGCAAAATTCATTTCCTAGAGTTTTACAAAAACCTGAAAGATCCAATACTTTCATCAAATAAAGGCACTGATACAATCTGCAATAAAATTAAAGCCCAAGAATAATTTTGTGAATACTGGTTTACACTCAAATGTTTACTTAGGCCTTTATTCAGAAGACCCAGTTTTCATATGACTTGTAAATAATCAATATATGAAGTTTCTAAAAGTCAATAAACAAAGTAAAATTTGAATAAAGTTACCTAGAATGAAACATCACAGTACGTTCCGACAACTTCAATTACCTGCCTACTAATAACTCAAACCAACCATCTCGGTTCTCATGCTGTTATGGACACCAGTAATTAATATAAACATCAAAAGCAATCATTGTACAAAGACTGGTCATTTTTGCAAAGCTTGGCAAACTCTCAACTACCTGCTGGTTATTAATTTTCAAGCATATGGGAGCTCTGTGGTAATACATGTTAAATTGATTCTCCTGTACAAAATATAGTATCGTGAAAATGAATTATTAATCTTCTGTAAAATAGAGATAATTAAGGCTATTCATATTTGTTGCAGGCCATGTATAAACTTAGATGCCATAGTATTCTTATAGATACTGAATTTCTGAACTTTTCACTACAGCTACATGACTGAGATTTTATATGCCTGGAAGGTTAGGGGAAATTCAAGAAAAAAGAGGGCTTCCATTTTAACTGACAATTGCAGTGTCTCCCATTCTTATCTATGGGAAAGTAACGTGTTAGGTCAAAATTTCAGTTCTTTAATGAAGGGAAAAGTGCCTGTAAGGCATTATCACAAAAACTACATTAAAAATTTTATATCACAAGCTTGGCAACTTGTCCTTTCAATCAAGTCAGTTACTTTATTCTCCTTCTTCCTCTAAAACATTTATGCAGTAAAGGCTAAATTTCATCCAGCATATTCAACGTGCCTGAATCTTCCCCTAAAAATAAAGCTATTATACAGCTAATACTTTATTCTACAGTCAGCTTCCTTAAAAAGAAGCATACAATTTTAAACTCATTATGGAGTTTTTGGTAATCAGATATCAGTAAATGTGGTTTGTAACCAAATGACCAATTTCCTGGTGCAAGGAGCTAATTTCTGGTACTTGAAGATAATCAAGGCTTACTAATAACTTGTCTTCACAGTTCACTTCAGGGATAAAAACAAATTTAGCAGTTTCATAACACAAGTAAAAAACTACTAACACCAAATAAGGCTTAATGGAATCTACAGAGAAGGGAGATCACAATTTTCCATGACAAGTTTATTTGATTAAAGAACGGGAAAAGGCATTTTAACATTTAGCTTCCCAAGAGCTTAGAGAGCAGGTATCAATATATTATCTACAGCTCTACTTTTTGATTGTATCATGGAAGTTAGTAAGGAAGGACATACAATTGGAAGACTTAAGTAGCTTCAAGTAAAAATCAGGAACACAGGGCAGATAAAAATATTCTTGATCCCCGTACACAGAGCAAAGAACTACTCCACATTAAACTGGTGCTCATGAGATTCTTGGCAAGTTGTGCCCCTTCTATTTTCAAGACAGCATTTCATCTCCTTACTTGCCCTGTGATCCAACTTGTCAAACATCCCACAAAGAATGAAAGGCCTGGCACAAACCCACATACAGCTTTACCACCCACAAGGAACATGAGAATGGTGCTGCCCACCCAAAACTCTCAAATTTTGCAATCTTTCCAATGTAATTTGGTTCATATTCTATTTATTAAAAGTCCACCCCATCTGAACACCAAATAAGAAACACCAAATAAGAAATCAAGGGAAAAACACTTTCAGGATATGAAACCAAATTTTAAGGACTACTCCTTCCTACCAGATTTCAACCTGTTGCTAAACTCTGGATTCTTGTACCAAAACAACAATGCCATTTTAGTATTCAGCTACAACACAGACAACTCTGTTGTATTTGGTATTCCACACTTTAATCTGTGAGTATAGGCTGCATGACTATACCTTCTGGAGTAAAAATTTAAATAAATGTCAAGATCTAGGTTAAAAAAAAATATGTGCAGGGTTTAGTGAGAAGCATGAATGTATTTTGAAAGTGTTCTCTGCACCTGATTTATACAAGCATAGAGCTCTTCTAAACTAAGAACATAAAAAGGTATGCTATATTGTTGACTACAGAATACTGCAAAGTTTTATTGCCATTTTAACAAAGAAGCCATAACAGTTAAATGAGCTCAGGCAATAGGTTTCAGCATCAAAAGGTGCCAGCTGTAAAGAGTTATGGCTAATTGAATATGGAACTCCTGCTTAATCAGATAACTGCTCTGCTATTTCCAAATGAAATGCCATTTCCATACTGTCTGAAAATGGCCTCTTTTATTGGTAACCAGAGAAAACAATATAAACTGTAAATAACATTAAGTGCTGTGTTTACCCATTCCAGGCACTGAAGTAGCAGGGGATCCAGGGCGCCTTGGTAAAACATTGGATTGCAAGGATGGCACAGCAGTTCTTTCCGGGAGCCCACTCGGAGCTGGGCTGTCTCTCTGCAGATTAGGAGCTGCTGGAAGAGGGGACTTTGGAGAGCCTTGTTTAAGAGTTGCAGGTGAGGGTGTAGAAGCATTTCTTTGAGCTGCAGTCCTCTGACGAATTTCTGACAAGAACACGTACATACTGGATTTAATATCTAGCATAAACAAGATATTACTAAAAGTGCATTAATATTGTTACACCAATTAGCAAATTACAGAATCAAACAAAATGAGGAAAGACTAAAACTAAACATCATCATGTGAGCATGTCATAGAAGTAAATACCAGATAGAATACTATATTTCAATTATCATAACTGTTAAATACTTTGGGCAAAATTCTTCTAGAAGGAAATTAGAGAACAGAATCATAGTATCTGCTAAGGCAGAAAACTGGACATACAAACAGCTAGACTCAAACAACAATGTATAGAATTGGCCACATTTTACTCCATGGCTTAAAAATGCTTCCAAGTATTTAGCTTTCCATGGGATCAAAACTATTCATTCAGTATCTAATATGTCCAGGTTAGGTGCCCAGAGTTATGAAAAAAAATATCAGATTGGATAAATGAAACTATTCTAAAACCAGAAGAAAAAGAAATGCTTCATTCAGGTGATATAGTTTCACTTACTTGTTTTAGTATCCCCATCATCAAACCACCTGCATGGATTCTCACAAAGCAAGAACAGGCTCTGCCAGAACACGTGCCTACTTTTACCTCTTCTCACACCACTATCAGTTGCTATTAAATCACAATTATGAAAAACTTAATATATTTCCTCAGTTACTTTTACATGAAGCCAAATATCACCAGAGTAATCTACCATGGTTTCAATGTTGTAAGAGTCATGCAAGCCTGACATTCACACACTATTGCAACAAATCAAACAGAAATGTAACCATTGCTTTAGGTCTCCAGATATTTACATGGTTAACAAGTAGCAGGTTAGTGTCTACAGGGACACCCCAATAACACCCACACCTAAGGCTGTATTACCCTACAGAGTTATAGTACCATGTCACTTTGAACCACCTCGCGTGTCTTCCTTCACAACAAATGGAATTTAACACTACATTTGGACTTTAAAATCACTTCCACAAGTCTCAAGATTAGTGATTTTATCTGCTGACCTTGTGTCAGGCTGGAAGAGTTTAACTGCTTAGCAGGCAGTTTACAGGTCCACTGGCAACCAGCCACTGGCAAATGGGTGTGCTGAGTCTGAAGGAACAATCCCTGTCCCCAAAAGTACAACACTACCATGCTAAGCTCCTTCTGTGGGGAGAGGAGGTGAGCATGCTACGTCAGCTGGCACCAGCTAAGAAAGAGCTGCTATCACTGAAGCACTAGGTCAGATGTAACAGTTCTGTGGGAATACAGCCAATCTAGTGACATGAAAATTGCTACATACATAGGTTATGGTCTTGCCTACTTATCTGTATATATAAATGGGATTAATACACAACAGAAGAAAGAATTAAAAATTCTTTGGAGTCACCACTTTAAAAACTACAAGTTTAAAAACTGCAGTCTTACTAAAAATCTATCTAGTTAAGTTTCCTACAAAGTAGAACAAATCACTAGTTTTCCCCTACCACATCATGTGCACAGCTGCATTACTTCACACAACTTCATCGTCCAAATTACATCAGTCAATGAGTCTGAAAGTTCTGTATTTTAACAAGTATGTTTGCCCCCTCACTATTTCAGCTGTTCAGAATCTAGAAACCGAGATTAATTGGTGAGGTAGCTGCAGAAATTGCATCAGCATTTCCTTGGTGACTTGTTTCTGGTTTGAAAACTGCTCCTGTGTTGAGAGTTTTATCTGAATTCATTTATGATGAACCTCCCCACTCACATATTTTCAAGATCTTTTTGTGAGAGACATAAGCAGTAACCTTTCAAGTTCTACTGCACCAGGAACTGCATTCTCTCTATGCCA
This sequence comes from Vidua chalybeata, assembly GCF_026979565.1. Classification (NCBI taxonomy): domain Eukaryota; kingdom Metazoa; phylum Chordata; class Aves; order Passeriformes; family Viduidae; genus Vidua; species Vidua chalybeata. The sequence continues at coordinate 17,287,267 of NC_071536.1, read as the reverse complement.
TCTGACCAACAGGTATGACCTATCTCCAAATATAAAATAGTGATTAAAACCCATGATTTATATTTAAGTTTGTGTTATAGTTTCCAGTCATGTGTTAGTTTCAAAATTTATCTAAAAGGTATGAGATTTCTCAAGTCTTCTCAGGTCCACATATGTACAAAAAATGAGTGATAAATATAAAGCCTAATTCCACTTGTTCCAAGATCATTTTAAACATCTGTAAAGCTATCTTAATCCATTATTACAACACCCTCTTTATTATTGTTTTACATAGAAAAATGTCCAAGACCATTACTTTACTACATATGGATGTTACTTTTACATTTTGAAGGACGTCTCTCTAGATCATGTGGTTTAAGCATATTAATTTTAATTGTTTAAGAGTGCTGAGTCTGTTTCAATAGGTCATGGCTATATTCACATTTATTCTGAGCCCATAATACGCTATTTCTAAGCAATTTCCAAGCCACCTGCAAGAGCTCTGCCCCTCTTGCCTGTTCCTTCTGAAGGGTCATTTTTGGCAAGTCTTCTTTAAATGACTTTCAATTACAAAGATACTGCTACTTTAATGACTCTTTCCCCATATTTCTGTTCCTATAAAGATGCTGAAGCAGTACTTTACAGTAAGTATTAGAGAGATATGCTTCAGTAGTTTTAGTTTCATTACAGAGTTAAGAATGCAAGACTCATTGCTAGTTTCCACAAAATAGTAGGTTATTTACAATGCCTTTTTATCCCCTTCACTGAGAAGTTCACTTGGCTTTCACTCTATTCTGTGATTCATACTTAAGAGAACTTGCCAACACGCTGCTGCTCCCACATCCATTCCAGTACTTCCTTTCATAGAGTGGCTGTAGATGTTATTCAGTGACAGCACACAAATGTGAATTTCTGATGCTTTCACTCCTGATACTATCCCCAGGATCCATAAATGCATTGTCATGGACATCGAGAGTACAGCCCTGGCTCATCATTTAGTATCACATACAGACCCTTTACCCATAAACTCCCCTAATTCCTGCTCTGCACTTCCACAATAACAGCCCTAATATTCTTCTGAAGTAACTGAATATGATCTCTATGCTTCTCAAATCCCCTCAAGATGCAACGTGTTAAAGTGAGCCTTTTGCAAAGTTCCAGATTTCCATAATTCCAAGTTGCACAACTTAGATAAGAAAGAAGTCCATTGACCTCAACACTAACACAATTTACAGCTACTGCTGATGTAGTTGTAATGAAGTTTTGACATTTTCCAAGGATTTTCCTCAGTAACGATATTTGTGTATCCAAAAGTCAACAGCATGGAAACAGATAAATAGCTTAAAAATAGAAATTTTATTCTCCAAACACACTGCAGTTCAAATTCTGCAGTTACCAGCATTGGACACTTCAGACATAAGCAGACACATTACTTAAGAGGTATCTACTCAACTGATGATTCAGTATGAGCTCTAAAGACTATTACACTACTGCAGGGGTGAAGCAGTGACGTGTTTCATGTTTATAAGCATAGCTATTTTATTATTTCCTCACTTCAAAACACCTTGATTTTTGCAGAGAATAATACATTATTTTCATAGAGCTACACTACAGGTCAATATATAGTTTACATAACTTGTTGGCTTTAGTATCCACAGCAAACCAAGCATTTTCTTCCTTCCTCTTCATGCCTATATCCACCCCACAGCCTGCAACTATCTTTTATTGCATTATTTTTCCTTCAGGTCACAGAGTGATCTCATTTACAATACACCCCTGCTAACAGTCATAGTTGCAAAATTAAAAGAGCAGGTACCAACAACAGGATATTGCTGCTAAATATTTCACTGCAAATACATTCTTACACTATTTTTCTTTATGGCCAAAGTACTAAAGTATATATTCATTAACTGTACCCCCTCAAAAAACATTTCTGAACAGATAAAATTGCACTAAATTTTCAAATTCCTTCCCTTCTGGATTTTGTAAAGGTTTTTATGCCAAACACAAGATCAACCTAAATGATCCGTTAAAACTACCATCACTAATTTCAGCAGTAGATATCAAAATCACAAAAACTGCAAGAAGAGCTAAAGACACAGGAAAATTGGGCTGCTGCCAGTTGTTTTTCTAAGAACCAACTAATATGCAATACTGATTAAACCTTTGTACCAATTAGTATGATGTGCAAGCTTTCATTTCAACCAGTAAGGAAAAAACATATAAACTAACTAATCTTTCATCAGCTGCTTCATACACAACATTGTCCAACTTGATTATATATTGGTTATTGTTTATCATCTTTTCAAAAATACTCAGAGAGCTCAAGAAAATGAGTTCTGTTGCTTGGCTAGCTTGTGTTCAAAGTGAGCAAAGAGAAGGTCAGGGAAGCTTTAATGTTAACTTGCTATTATAGGTATATATAGGTATTTTATTATTCTAAACCACTCTAATTCTACCACATACTACATGCACCAAATTATACCACAACCACATAAAGTGTCATCTAGTTACAGTAAGTTATATACGGCACAGAACAGCAACTAATATTCATTTTGGGCAGATATTTAGTGTGAACAGCAATAAGCTAGCAGGTTTTTTGATAGCTAAGAATTGAAATAATTACTGCATATAACAAGAATTAGTTGGGAAGTATTTGGAAATTAAGTCTCCATAATTTCACAAGCCAAAGGCAAGCACAGCTTGTCCCTCTTGAACTATATAACACACCTCCAAAATAGAATAGTCTGACTAACCACTTACACAGGGACAAAAAGCTGCACCAATTCCAAATTCAATGCATTAGAGAACAGATCGGAAAAAAAAAATTTAATTGTGCTGTATATGACCAAAGTTACATTGACTCACAGAATCATTTAGGTCGGAAAAGACCCTTAAGATCATAAAATCCAACTACAAGCCATGACAATTTACAAAATTTATTTCCCAAAATCCTTTCCAAAACTAAACTACACTTTTATTCAGGATCAAGCAAGAATGCCCATGCACCCCAAAAAGATGAATCTGTTTGAAAGAGAATTGAATATTTTCTCAGTTGTGTCCCCACTGAGAGGTTATTGGTTCACACCACGACAGTCTCAGAAAGCATTCTTTGCAAATGAAACTGGACTAAAAGATTCCTTCCATCAAGCCATGAGACCAATTTACAGCTAGCTCTAAATAAAAACTTCTAAGCACAGATAGCATGGGTAAACTCCTCAGCAACAATTGTTTCACATATCTATTCATACCACACTTATTAATGTAGACCACAGCCTAAAGTGACTGGCTCTCAGAAATAATTCCAACTCTCTCAAAACCTCTTCCTCCCAGCCCTTCTATTAACAGTCAAGACACAATCAACACAACACAGCATATGCGGGACCCAACTGATCTGCTTTTTGTCTGACTGGATCAAAAGCAGGGGCACTACACTTTGGAAACCCAAACAAGCACAAGAGTAATTAATAGACACTGACCAACTCGCTTCTCACCACTGCTCCTGACACAGCCTGGGTAGAGAGGGGAAGAATTCAGTCATGTACCTCCCAAGGAGTTTCAAAACTGGTGCTGCTCTCTCTTCATAAAGGCAGAGTGACTGAAGACTTAGCACTGTCTAATTTATAGCTAATTATCTGTAGATTTCTATATAGAAACACACATTTCCAGGCAGTTTCATCCCCTAGTCAATGTTACTTGCATTCTGCAAACAGATCTGTCACCCAACTACTGGACTACTGGAGTGATTTCTAACATAGCTCAAGAAGGATGAATTTTATACAGAGTTTAAAAAGAGCCAAAGACACACTACCTACACATTACAGGTATAGCAGAAAATTCTTGGCAACCACCCATGAGCTGTATTAAGGCAGAGAAAAGAACAGCATGTCAGAATGGCCCTTCAGCCTGAACAAAACTATGAATGCTGCAGAAATGGAGTATGGAAAAGACAGGTAAGGAGCAAGCTTGAAAAAAATCTGTTGTGTCTAAGACAACAGAAGAGATTAAAGCTTCACTATTGAGGTACTGCACTGCAGCTATTCACTGTCAATGTCAACAAGTAAGGACAGTTTTAAAATATTTTCATGGCAATTTGAAGCTAAGCAAGAAGATTTGATGATGCAGCTTATAAACACCTTTGTTAGTAAATCCAGGTGCTCTGCACTGAACAAAAGGAGTACTCCAAGAGTGAAAAATGGGAAAAATAGAAGTTTGTATTTAACTCTTGTGGGTAACCAAAGTTGACAATTCTAATATTAAATTCTAAAGCAATCTGTATTTTATGAAAAACTATGCATATCAGATTCTGCAGTTTATTTTGAGCATCAGCCCTTTCAGGTTATAACAGCGAGTTAATGACCAAAGATTGGTCTTGAAGTGTGAGTACAATCCTCAGTATTAGAGTACCAGGCAGCCTTTATACTATGTTCATACAAGCATTTTCAGCTTAACTACAGCATATTACACTCAACCTTAGCAAAAATTAATAGTTGTGTGTCTGCATAAATATTTGCATAAATACTACATTTTTAATGTAAGCGTTCAACTATGTGTGAGATCTGTTGAGTTTTGAAACTTGTGTGGGCAATCTAGAATTAAGGCTTCCTTGAAACACATTCAAGTTTTTATTTTATTCAATGGCACCTTTAAATGGAACAATGTAAACCAGTAAAGAACTGTCCATTCTTAGCAACTAGAAAGTAGTTGAATTATGCACCAGTTTCTCATTCCTCTCTGTGCACCAAATAGAAGTAGCTTAAGCACTGCAATAGGGAAGGTCTAATTAGCCATAAATAGAAACACAACTGAAAAGCTAAGTCAATGAATATTGCACAAGATTTGAAAACACCTTAGTATTCTTGAAAAGTTGCAAGTATGCCACAAGAAGTTAATTTTCTCTCAGCTTTAACATCGAGCAGTATTAACTATCCTGCTGTCTAGAACATCAGGCTTTAGTAATAGATCCCTTGCCTGAAAAGTACAGAACAGTAATGGGCATAGCCTAATGAACAGTCTATTAACCCTAAATAAAGGTCAATTGATCTACAAATTTTATCATAGACAGACTTCTAGACTAGAAATTGCTGTGAAAGATGAGTATCTATGCTAAAGAGCACCCATTTTACAGGGCTATTACCTTGTCCAGGTCTTGGGGTTGCAGATGTTCCAGCAGATGGTAGTTCAGTCTCCTGCCAATTAATTATAAATAACATTATCTGAATGCTCAGCTCCATAGTACCTTTTATATTACACCAGTATCAATAACAAGACTCACCTTTGCACTTGATTCTGGATCAAACCTTTCAAGGATTAGTTTAGCAGTCTTGTACGTTTCCTTTTCCATTACTTCCTCAAGCTGGAAACAGAAAGGTTCCACCACACATCAATAGATAATTTTTCAAGTATTACCCCCCACCATAGCTTCCCATTTACAAGCATCTTATCAATGTTACCAAAAGGCAAAGCTCATCCATGAACCAGTAGCTTTTTCAGATACCTGAGGATTTGCTGTATTCAATGGAAAATAAATTTTGCTTTCAAAAATAGCTTCCAAACTCTAATGGACTACTTGTACTTAACAGCTTTATTGCAAGGAAACACCAAATATTGCTAATTGTTTACATATAATGAGGAGAATAATTACAAGCACCAACTTCAATAATGGAATGTGCAAAAATCTATCAGCCATCATTATTGGAAGTTATTAGACATGACAAGCAAATGACAGGCAATTCCTTAGATTTATTTCCTCATAGCACTTAATGCTATTAATTTAAGGAAGGTCGTTAGCCAAGTGCTTTACAGAATAAAGTCCCTGTGCCAATTAACTGCTGTCAGCATCGATTTTAGATTATTTATTAGCAGAAGCAATTAGCTTGCTGCAAATGCTGTGAAAACTCACTAACTAGAGAACAGCCATGGAATTTGCTCAAATGACTTTAAAGGCTGGATCCACATCTTTACAGCAATTCATACTGCTTTTCAGAAAAAGGAACACGTTAAGAATTTAAATAAAAAAATTTACTGAGAACTATGCATACTTTAGGGAGTGTAATTAAAGCACTTCATTATTACAGCGTTTTATTTACAATGCACTCAAGTGGCTTTATAGCTAATACATGGGCTTAATTTAAAAAAGTAATCACTAGTAAAGTATCATTTCAGTGGTTAACAGCCAACATCAGAAGCAGCTTAACTTTAAAACTGAGACAGCTGAAGTTATGACAAATACCTAATATGTACAGAAATTATAATACATTTTACAGTATCTTAAGCAGACCTTTCTTCCTAGATATGCTGACTAATGGCCATGTTCAGCTAAACGTGGGGACTTTGTTTGTTCTGAAGTTTGCTGTTGGCATAAACTGCAAAACTGAAAAGGTCAGTGGTCAAAAAATTAAATTCTCTCAAACTCATTTATCACTGCTAAAATAACAAATGGTGCAGGTTAACATGAATTTTATGCCATTATTTAGCTAGTGAGAAACTAAACTTTCAGCCATTCTGCATACACACACTGTGCAGGAGTTTTGCATTTAGACAGACCTCAGGATTACAAATAGACCTCAGAAGCTAAATAAAAATTCACTCCATTTAATGGCTAGTGTGTATTCATTTAACACTCACTCCTCCACACATTTCTTCAAGTTTGAGGCAAGGAATACAATCCAGGCTGTTAATTAAGGACTGTTGAAACAAAAGGGAGTGAAGAAGGAAGTAAAAATCAATTTCCTAGACTTGTATTTCAGCATCACTTTGGAGTTAACCCACTAACTTCATAAAACAAATGCCACACAGTGCAATAAGAGCAGAATTAATGACCTAAAAGGAAAAATAAAGTATTTATTGGTTATAAAAGTAAAAACTGTAAGACAGACTTTTATACAAAGGGGTAAGGCTGCTGAGGTGAAGCTGCAAAGTGGGGAAGCATTAACAGTCAGTGCTAATATTTGTCTGCCAAATCAAAAGTTAAAAAACCCAATTCACTTCACATCAATGAACATTAAATGCATACTATTGTCTGTAGAGCCAAAAAGAAAACAGAGTAATAACTTTCTGCAGGACAAAGTGACCTTTAGGGGAGAGAAAAACCAGAAGGCTCCACCATCACTTGACACTTTCTTTATCTAAAGCACTTCTTGCCACAGCAGTATTAGATAGTATAGTAGCTATTTGTGGATACATAAGTTTTGCAAAAACAGTTACATTATTTGGAAACATAATTTCAGCTCTCACCACAAGATTCAGATGTTGAAGTTACCCTCCACATTACAGTTTTTGGATAATTCAACGCATTATTCTTCATATATAGCTTTAAAATCCTAGTAAAGCTGAATCTGAACAAGAATTCAGTATCACAACTGACTCTTCACAAATTTCTTGAAAATATATAGAAATTGTGAGGATTTCTACAGGCATATTCACATTTCTTGTGCTTTCACTTATAGAGTACACTTTTCTAAAGTAAATTGAAATTTGGCTAACAATACCAAATAAAGAATCAAAAAGGTCCAAGTTTACTTACTGTGAGCAAATCAGTGTAATTACCAGAAGAAAGTAAGAGCTAGTGTAAAATTTAAATATTATTTCTGTGTTTGCATAGCAGGGCAAACTGGCTATTGTGCCAACACAGGAAGCTCATTTATGAGCACAAACCAACACACTGACTTCTGGAACATTCACCGTCCTGAAGCATAATCTTGGAAAGGTTAACTTGATATTGAGCACTAACACAGCAAATTGCTCACACCTCATCTTTTTCCATAATAAAGCCTTCTGTGAGATCCAAAACTTCTCCTACCAAATCATTTTCTCCTTTCTGCCAAGGGTTAGCTCATCCTTATCAATAAAATTATAATGCTGAGCAACCCAAATCAGGAGTGAACTCTCTAAGAAAGGTAATACCAGCCTAAGCATGATTTTTTTCATGGAATTAATCAGATCTTAATAAAGAAGCATGGTACCACATTCTCTTCCTATGAACAATTGTATGGATAAACTCCTTCCCAACAGGCAATCAAACAGAATTCCCATGGAAATGACATCAGCTGCCTAAATTGAACAGAATGAGTAATGTATTTTATGCATCTTGTAAAGGCAATTTAGCAGCCAAAGACTTAAGTACTGGCATGGTGCAAACCACTCATTATTCATCATACTACTACGTGAGTTCATAAATTGAGAATTACTTGGTATGTCAAACCCAGCTAGAAGGAGATCCTTCCTTATGTTCACACAAAGCCATGAAACTCATTTCAGTCCATTTAAAATATACCAGTACACGTAGCAAAAGTTTCATTAAAATTGGAAAGACATCATTTAAGTCACAGTAATTAAGTATACTTTGAACAGATCCATGACAACATTAAAACCACCAAGGTAACTGACCCTTTGTCAGTAAATGAGATTTTAAACTGTATTTTGAGTTTCCAGTTGCATATTTTCAGTACTCTAGCATTTACCAGTTAGACAAAACTGGGCTCATACAAGAACCAACTCCTAGCAGAGCTTTTATCACATACTCAAGTTATCAAAATATCAATGGTTGTCTACACCTAGAAGGCTGGAGATAAAGTTGATTAAAGAGTAATTAATTTAAGTAACAGAACTCATATGCTGTATTTTTTCCCATTACTAATGTAACTCCAAGACAGCCTTGAAATCAGAATAGCTGGGTATTTTTTCCTAGATTAACAGATGCAATTTCTAAACTCTTACCTGAAATGGCTTGGAAGTCTGTCAAAGTCTAATATTACACTTAGCCTAGTATTCAGAGTAGCTGAGCAAGCTTCAGCAAAGTTTAATTCTAAAATTAGCATGGTCATTACTATACTAGCTTCACAATTTTGTCCTCAGGCTAAGAATTATCCCATCTCTAAGACTGCTGTTCCAGGTAGATTCTCCACTAATTCCCACTTGTACCAGCTTAATACATATCCTGTGCCCTTGCTTTAATATGCTTAACCCTCTGAACTTGCTCATCTACCCATGGTCATCCTCATTAACTGAGAAACTCTGAGGCCAAAGTCACAGCTAAGCAGTCACAAACATAAACACAGCATCCCTCCGTATGATCAAGGAGGGAAACAAAGTTGCATCTTGAAGAACTGCCTTAATTACAGCTATTTAACTTTGCCCCTCCCCCAGTTAATAACTGAACCAGCTTTAAAGTATTCACTAGAAATAAAAACAGCATAGTCAGTTCTGTGAGAAGTTTTACACAAACTTTGAGTCAAAGTACAAGGTAGACAATACTAACGGTCATTTCCAGATGAATTATTTGTATTTTTCAAGTATTTTACCCACATGACTTTGACTAAGTCACCAAAGCCAGAAGAGAAGTTAAACAGAAATTAATTTCTATTGAGCTGTCCCTGCAAACCCACCAGGGCATTATAGCAGATGAGGAGCTTACAGCATTTACAGGTAAGACCTGTAACCACCTTATGTCCCTTCAGCACACAAGCAATGTCTGCAGGGAAAAGGTGGGCCACATGACTAAAAAACAAGTACTGTAAGGTTTTTCAAAAGGACAATTGTCTTCAATAGAAGATTTATCCAGCAATTAGGTAGCTGAGCTGCAACAAAGTGAAAAAGCACAGATGTTGCAGCAGGCTCAGTGCCTAGACAACAATTTGCATTACAAATAAACAGGAAAAACATAATTTACTTATCCTAAATACTTTGAGGACCGCAGTGTAAATGTCTTAGTAACTAATCCTATTTGCAAACTCAGCAGCAAATCAGAATTCAACAGGAAAAAAAAAATCCTCCCTCTCCCCATTATTTCACTTGATTTTTGTTTTACTAAAAATTAGCCAAAGGTACTCCTAAGGAAGATAATCAAACAAAACAAAATCAAATCTGAGAATTACCAAAATTAAATTTTACAGAATGCAATTGATTCAGTGTTTTTATCTAAAACACTAATATTCTGTCGTGTTACCTGCATCCCCTTTCAGCTCATTTCAACATGTTCTGTTCTATGTATAATTATCTAATTTTAATGCTTAATTGAATATCTTAAATTATGATGAACCTCCCAAGTCCACCTTCTGAGTAAAAAATACCAACACTGCACTGATTCAAGAGCTTGCAGTAAGTCCTCTGTTTCTGGTTCCTTGCTAGCAGCAAGGCACCCACAAGATCATGTGATAATCACAGAATTTGAAAAATAGCTGACTTACACTTTATTTGACTTCCCAGAACTCAGTTTCACTAACTGAATTTAGAAGTTTGTCTTTACTGATTAAAGCTTGACTTGCATATATACTCATGGCAATTTATACTTCCAGACTTAAATTCTCCATAGTTACACCATAATTTCATTATTGTCTATGAAGTACTTATGCAGTTGTCTCATTTTTGTATTGTGCATTGTTTCATCCTGGGTCTTCTACAGTATGTTGTTTTGATGTCTTGCATATGCAAAATACACATTTAGGTTTTTCCTGACTAATCTTTTATTCAATGCCTTTTGTCCTAATTGCTTCTCACACACAAAAATTCAGTATTACTAGTCTTTCTACAAAAAAGATTTTTATTATTACAGAAAACTAAAGCTAAACTGAAATGAAGACTTTACATTTAAGATTCCAAAAACTCCTTTGCTCTCCACTGTGCTTTTTCTGTTTAAAGAACTTTTCCTTTAAGGCTACCAAATGACTATTAATTTGAAACATTAACTGATTTCAGTTAAGCAGTTTTCATAAAATAAGCTTAGCATAGTTGTCATGCTCATGTCTTTCCTCCCTAGAAAATGTAAGCCACTTGAACCCCTTTGTATCACACCACTACAAGCAAAGGACTCATCTATTTAAATATTAGCAAATCCTCTTTACCAAAGAACAATGACATAATTAGGTTACAAGTTATCTTTTTTTACATCTACATTTTAAAAGTGATAAAACATAGATCATGACATAATACCAGACTCTTACTCAACTCAGTTTTGAGACCTTTGTTCTGGGTTTTTTAGTAATTTAGCTACCATGGCAAAATCCAGAAGGTATGAGGTGAACACTTTGGGAAACTCATTAATAACAAAGCCTCATAATAGAATTTTTGGCATTTCTGGAGGGAGGAGGAGTTGCTTTGGCAGGGTAGGGCTGGGGGGGCAGAGAGTGTTTGGGTTGTAGCAGTTTTGCCTTACAAGGCAGGTGAAGTCAATCATGTAAGAAAACAGCTTCCTCTCTCAACAAGCTTCCTTATGGAGTCATTAAACAGAGAGAAAACAGCTTTCAGTGTTACCAACTTCACAAGAGGGCAAGTTATCAAAGACTTGGAACCTTGTCCATCCTAAATTTTTCTTACTGAGATTAACTGTTGATCAAGTTTGTTACAAATATCTGGCATACACCAGTTTTAGTGAATGATAACAAGCATTTTTTCTTGAAGTTTTACTTACTATTTTTTTCTTTTGGGATTTTAAATCTTCCAGAGCATCATCTAAAAGAAGGACATTATATATTAGTTTTCAAATATAAATTAGGATAATTTCAGCACACTCTAAACATTGACTTTGCCTTGTGAAATCAGGAAAAATTATGCATTGACCACTACCAACTCTAAGCATCAGTAAACTTTGTATAAAATAACTAGAGTTTTTATGTGAAAATAAATCACTTTAAATGCTGAAACTGCTTATAAATTATAACCTACTGTTATCACTTTACAGTTATAACTATTAAAAAAATTTATGTACCATTTCCTCATTAAGCAAAACCAATTCTAGCCAGTGCCCTGCTTTGACCTACATTAAAACTGGTACAACAATGGACCAAATACATTTAATCCCATGACTCAAAATACAAAAAAAAAAAAGCTTGAGGTCTAAGCATTAATACATCTGAGTACCAGATTTACTGGCTTCAGTATTTCACATAAACCTCTTAACACATACTAGTTTCAAATGCCAGGTCGATTCCAAGCTTCAAAGCTCAATCTGTTTCAGCCCTTCTGTGCTCTTGGACTAAACAAAGTCCCCAGTTTTGTAAAAACAGGTACCAGAAGGTCATTCTGCTACGAAATGTTAAGAGACTCTTACAACAGGTAGGCACAACACCTAACCTGTCTAAGAGGAAGAGAGAGAAGAAAGGCCAAATGCATGTAGGATTCTCCTGAAAGTCAATGTTTGGAGCTTGACACTCTTGGAAAACTCACTGTAATAAACCATCACCTAATGCAGAAGATACTCTCTCAACAAACTACCTTTCTACTACCTCTCTTCACAGCAAGAAGATTTTAACAATAAACTACAACTTTTTACCCTTCCTCAGCTCTACTGAACATGGGCAGCTTATTTCCTGTAAAAATATACCTATTCTTACCCATTTTTCAGATTTAAAGAAAAAGCTTTATAGAACTACAAGACACAAAACCAACCAAACACCTTTTTTTTTTTTTTTTTTTACTATTTATAAATATGTATTCCGCACCATTCAGTGTTACTTCAGGAAAACTGTTAATTAAGGGAACAAATAATCATTTGAACCTTTCCAGAATGCAGAAATCCATTTGGATCAAATACACCTCTTTATTAAATGTGCAAAATACTAGAACTGGCATGCACATATTCGAAAGGTTATTATTTATGCAATAAAAGGGTAACTACAACCACCCGTATTTGTTAATAGGACATGGAAAAAGAACATTTAATCCTGGGATGGACCACAGAAGATGGACAATTCTAGAAAGTGTGCATCTTCAAATTACTAAGGTACCTCCTTTCACCAAATGTTACATTTATATTAGAACACAGTCTCACACATTGCCTCAAACAGATTAACAGCTTAAAATGTATTGCAATGCAGTATGGTATCATGAAACCAAATAAACAGCAGAATACAGCCATCTATTAATGGTTACTCAAGAAACTGCAAGTACTTCTGGTACAGAAATGCCTAGAACATCTTCAAGCATAGCCTTCCACAAAGCAATGCAATCAGTTTCAAGTGTGGGTGTTTCTTTCTGACCGCTTTACCTCTTGTACTCAACAAGAACCTCAGGAAACACCTGCCCCTTAAACATGGCCAAATGGCAATTACTGCAAAGTACTCTCAAGAAACCAACAGATCTCCTCTTAATTAAGCCTACAGAAAAAAATGGAATTCATACTAGAGAAGTCAATACCTACAATATACCTCATTTATTTTCTCCAGCTTTGGGACAGATCAGCCTAAATCTTTAACAACTGTTTGCCCGACCAGTCCTAAAAACTGAAATTCCATAATCTCTCTGCATCACCTTCCCTGGAGTCTAGCTACAAATTTTCTTCATTCACAGCATCATTCCCAAAGCTGGTGTATACTGATTATCCAGCACAGAGCTTTATTGTATTAAATGACCTCCTCCAGTGTCTCAGTATGTTATACTAACTTATCCCAGAATAAAAATTTGGCTTTGAGCAACTTGGCTGACACTTTCCTCTCTCAGCTACACTTTCTCCTGCTTTACTGCTTCAACCCTACATTTGATTTTTCTTTTTCAAATGTAGAACTTTTATCTCTGAGGTAAAACACTTCATTTCTATCAAGTCTCTGGAACCACACAGAAATAATCCCTTTTGGCATGTTCTATCATCTACTAAACAGGTTCACCAAGAGCACTAGACTTGCCTGTATGCTCAAAACAACAATAAAGACATTTAAGCAAACTAGAAAAACATACTTTTTTTCCTTATTCAGCCATGAAATGCAAATCATTCATTTCACCTTAGAAATGAATCACACAGCACCACAGAATATATGGACAATTTTATTTCTACATAAAAATGTATGTTCTGTGCTTGCATATCAAATGCAAACATTCAGTTTAAGAAAAATTCTAAAAGCGATGTTTAACTTGTAAGCTGTCACAAATTAAATACATCATGCTGCTCTGCAAGTCATAAAACACAGTGCAACACTGAAGTTTTCCTGTATTATTGCTCACATCACCATGAGATATTGTTACAGGCTGGACTGCTTTCAAGGAAAGTCTCAAATGAATTCTAACTACTGCAGACAAGTGCCACAGATGCTGTTTTTAAATAGCATGCAGATTCATTCTAATGCAAAATTTAACAACTTTTTATATATATTCAAAAACCTCCATTACTTTTCGGTTTTGTTACATGACTTCCAATTTTCCTTAGCTCTCAAAAAAGCAGAAAAACACCCATTTATACCTTTCCCACTCAGGAAAACATAAGTATGCTTTGGAGAACTTGGGAGAGAAAAGATATCCTGACAAATAAATTAGACACATCTGCTATAAATCTCTTCCTTTTTGTATAAGGATAACAGATGACTGCTAGAATACTTGTGAGATGCAAGTATCATGGGAACTACTACTACTGTTTATATTTCCTTTCCCCTTCCTCCTACTTCTACACAATATTTTATTCCATTATACTTTTGACACACGCAAAGACAGGAGAAAGTTAGCACAATTTTATAAGTAAAGGTTAAGAAGATCCTTCCTGTTCCTTCATGAACTATGGGGTAGAAAAAAGCTTAGCTAATACTACCCACTTCAGTATTAACTAAAAGGTTTCTCTTGTCTTCCTGGAAGCCAAATGATCAAAAGCATTTACATTATCAGAGTAAGCATCATTCTCAACTAGCTACATATTAAATTTAAAAAAAAAACAAGGAAAAAGTACTTACTATTTCTTTCTGTCCGTTTGGAAAAGAAAAAAATGAGCAGTGTTCTTATACACCAGATTCTTTAGAAGAAAAAGAAGAATTATATTAGTTAAAAAATACTACAGTAACCATTTCTGAAGTCATTTAGCAAGCAACACTTAGCAGATGAGATTATAGCTCACAAATACAAAGGACAGAAACCTTCAAACACTATTCATATAAAAACACTAAAAATTAAATTAGCATCTTCTCAACAAGACATCAATATTGCTCTAAATAAAAGCATCTTCTCCATTGAAATTAACTGTTACTTAAGGCAGAAATACTAAGGCAGCAGCAGCAATATCATCACTTGCTAAAAAATGTTCAGCTGAAAATTACTTAGTCATCACTTCTTATTTGATAGATTTATAATGCATTTTACCCAAAAAAAAAAAAAGACACTTAGCAGTTAAGGCCCAAAATTAACGCCAAGAGATTTGTGGGAAGAATTCTAATACCAATGAAAACCATGAGATAAGAGCTATTGTACAAATGCTCTCCCAAGCAGAATTAACTGACCTGAGTCCTAGTGATTTTAGAGAGCCCTAGTCAGTTTCTGCAGGGTTTCAGCTGACTTAGCTGGAGCAGTTTATGTCAAGATGAAGTTAAACTGATCTATGACCATTTTACAATTGACAGGTCTCTCTGCAATTACCAGGACTTCATTTGTTTTAAAGCTTAGAATTGCTTCTACATATTAAGCTGACACTTTTCCTGGTAAGCTTTTCAGTCTAAGCCAAGTGGCAAACCTCATACACCAAGCCATTCCAAGTATCCAAAACCCTCCTAATGTTAATTAAATAACAGAGCCTAAATTAGCAATGTTTCATTTAAGAAAAAAAACAATCTTAAAGGCTAGAAAGGTTATCTGACTAAAAGCATGCATAAGAAAGCAGGCAAAAGGCTTTAAGAGTTTTCACAATGACTTAATTATTAAGAACATCATCTGTATTTATACAATGGTTGCCCACTTAAAAATGCCTTGAAGTATTAACAACACAGCCCAAGTTAGGCAAGTTGGATGAGGCACCTGGAATCTGAAAGCAGCCTATCCAAGGTAAGAGAAAAAAGAAGTTTAAGTATTCCATGTTCAAAGGTCTGCTATAATAATTGATCTAATAATACAGGTGGATTTATCCACTTCAACGACACAAAATGTGTCTTCATAAAGTACCAAAAGACATAAATGTTTACAGGGTTTAAATTGCCTTAAATACCTTGTTACCCAGGCAAAAGCATTATTTCTTTTTAAATGTATGCTTAATAGTCTTCTACCTAAAGCTGTATTCTAAATATGAAGTCAGACATCATGAAATAAAGCATTTCCTCTGTAAGAAATCTGAGACAAAAGTTTAATAGCAGACCATTTCAACCAATTTTACAAAAAAGAAAACATATTTCTGTGAAAATCACAACATGCAGATTAAAACTAATTCAAATAAAGATCAGTTCAAGAAGAGCACCCTTCTAAAATGCTAACATATTTCTTCAACTTTTCGGGTATTTCAGTGTATATTTAAAATTAATGAAGTTATATTCCTAAAGCTTAACTTGCTCTACACCAACATCAGTAACTTGCTGAGACCCTGAGGGACTGACCTAAGGCAGAAATAACTTGGTGACTGACTGCAAGCTGGAAAAGGCAGACATACTCCAGTTTGATTAGGTCTGAAAAATCTCTAGAGCTATTACTGGGTGGCACCAGGCATTCAGCATGGAGTCACCTCTTGACCTAGAACAAAGACAAGCTGGCAGCTGCTTGCCATTCATATCTGCCAAAAAAAGCTGAAGGGGAATAGCTTAAGGAAAAAAAAAATCTGATAAACAGTTGCAAGTCATAAGAAAACAACAGACTGATTCTAAGCACTAGTAAGCTGACATCTAAATCAGAATTTTACAGAGAGCCATCTTGAGAAAAATAAGCAGAACTGGAAGAAAAACTAGAGAATAAAAGTCCAACATGTAAATTCAAACCACAGCACTAGAAGCCATCACCTTCAATAATAAAGGCTTTTATTTCTACACTAATTCTAACACACCTATGTGAAAGGAGGCTTCCTCTTTTACAGTCCTTTCCTATCAGCATGAACAAGCCTCACATATTAACAAAAAGACTTTGAAATGCTTGTCCTTAAGAACCAAATTAATTCATATTACTGCCAAAGATTAATTTGAGCTCTAATTTCTATATTAATCCTTTCCAGTCAAGATCCTGCTGCCCATGTATCCTCTCTGCTGGAGTCCACAACAACAGCATATCAGTATATTACAGATAACACAGTATGACATACAAAAAGCCTCTTCACCTTGGGGGTTCTCCACATGTTACATTATGCTGACCCACGCTCATCAAACTTGCAAATCCTCAAATATTTACTTTGACTTTGCCTTTCAAGTCTAAAGCTAGGGCATCTACAAACCATGCCTTCATACAGAGGTGCTGTACAAATGGAAGTACTTGCGATCCTTTCAGCAAATTAGCCACTGCACTGCGCTCCCCGTCGGTAGGAGAGATGCTCAGTAGGCTGCTCTCACCTTCCTGATGGTCTGAAGGAAGGAGAGGCAGCAAAGCAGCTGCTCAGTGAGGTGGGAGCCCATTTTGTTACTTTTAGAAAAGTAGATTTCTTAGACAACAAAAGCCACTCATCAGGATAAGCAGCCAATCAACTCAGTGAAACAAATATGTAGGCAATACTTTCTCTAGGTCACATACAATGAAGCCTGCATATTTACTTGTTGAATAAAACAATCAATGATTTTTCAGAAAAACAGCTAATTATGTAAAAGTAGTTTTCAACACACTTAGGGTGATTACCTTTCAAGTCCATTCTCTGTTAATAGTCACTAACACATGAAAGTAAATTTCTCCATTAATTCTTGTATATTTCCCAGGTTTATACACCACATTTTACATGTAAGTGACATACTTTTGGTTACTTCTGTATAGTAATGGTACTTCTCAAATTGCAGTAAAAATAAAACCCAAGAAATAGAGTAAAAATAAAACCCTTATACTCAATTACCTTACAGCTGCTCAGACACAGCTCTCTAGACCCAGTATGATTTTGATAAGCCAAGTAACTTTAGATGCTATTATCTTTTGATGATAAGACTTAGTTCTATACTAAACCCAGACCCATGAGAGACATTCTCCTCAAAGAAAGTATCTGCCTAACTACTTGAATCTATTTTAGAAGAAAAAATTCAGCAAGTTATGACATCTCAAGAATTGTCAAAGCAAACCCAAACCCCTGCTGAGATGTATTTTCCATCTCCTTTTATAAAAGAGACAGCAGTTAGAAAATAAAAAAGGCATATTTACTTACATCAATGGAAATGCAAAAAATGGAAGTGTCATTGTCAGTCTTGCTGTCCATTCGTCAGGAAGACACCACAAATATACAATTAAGCAAGTAATAAGGTAAAGAAGTGAGGAGTAGAGAAGAAGCCTTCCAACCCATAGTTTCTGTAGCCTCTGATTTTTTTCTCTGAATTCTTCTAATGTCTGTATTTCCTGCAAATAAATAGGGTTCAGCTTTATTAGTGCAATTAGTAAGAGGTTTTACTAAGCTGCCTTGAAATGTTTGCTAAAATCAGCCCTAGCAATCTGATACTTGATTAGAAAAGTCGAGCAGCTCTTTGATAAATGACAATATTTGCCCAAAGATAACTTTCATAGCATAAATACTCCACACTAATTTGGCTATGATATGGGCCACTTGCACCTTATTAGCAATTGGTAAGAGAAGTTAAAAAACAGCACTTTTCCACAATTGTAATGCATTAGTATATTTGGGACAAGTGAAAAATACCAGTATCTTATGAATGGCAGTCTTTACTATCACATAAGTCACTACTAACCATTCTCGGCATTCTAAAGCTTTCATCAGGTACCTGTGGAATTTTAAACGCCTCTGACACTTTTCTACTAACATGGTGAATCGCTGGAACCACTCCACCATTTTACTTGTTTTTCTCTCTGTACTTTCCTCACATTAAGAGTGAAATCATGAACATCTGTATGATGCTTCTGCTATATCAATAAGTGATCAAGCAATGCTCTGCCATGATAACCATTTTGACCGTATTTCAAGTGACAACAGAAATACTCACAGTTTCATTAAAAGGAAAACAAACATATCAACAGCATATTTCAAAACAGTTAATTTCCCCACAGAGTATAGACATCTGTCACAAACACCGGTGAAAAATCACAATTGATTACTGAACAATCTATCAGGTTATTCTGACCTTACTAACTACCACTAGAGTTATAACTTCTGCACATAAAACCATACATTGAAGCTTTTCTAATCAACCTGATGAATGGAACTTTGCATTAGTGACACTTTCCTTTACATGGGACTTAAACAATTAGTTATAACTGAATTGTTTAATCAAGGTAGCTTCATACTCATTCCCATTTCAGGCTCTCTAAATAAATATTTGCCCTGTAGTTTCCCACTATCTATTAAACAGTATTGGTTTTTTAAATGGCTAAACAGTAAGGGGGAAAATTTATAACAATTCCTCTGATATGCAGAATCTCTACTACTGGAATAATTACCAAAATAATTTAAAATTTCATGAGAGTATTTTACCTAATGTGAGAGAAATACATGGCCAGCAAAATGGACGTATATTTCTAAACAAAAAATCAAACAAAACACCAAAAAGCAAACACATACCTTATCTAGTTTTTCTAATACTTCTACAGTGGAAGGCTTTGCCTGCTTACAAGGGAAAGAACAAAGATATTAATCTCACTTCTAAAAACTCGGTATTTTGTGGATTACTGTACATTAACAGTTTCCTAAGAAAAAGACATACCCATAATAGATTAATAAATTATCTATTTTACATAAAGGTAACAAGTTTTCCTACTTTAGTGTGACAAATAGAAGGGACTGTAATGAATCGCTATTTTACAGCTGGCATTACTCTAACCGGAAAGCTCCTCTCCTACATCACAAAAAATGAAAATCTATAATGCTTCTACAGCAATAATGAACGTGTAGGTAGAAAGCAAAACAAGAACAGAATTGATGAGTGGCAGAAATAGGCAAAACACAGAGAATATAGAGAGGAAGCCCTAATCTGAGTACTCCAGCTTTTTATTACTATTCATTCCATATAAGGACACATGGCATAAATAAATCATAAGCACCTGCAAGTAAGGGCTCTCATCACCAGTAAAATTCCCTATAGGAGCAACTGGAAATCCACATTCTAGGACTCTTTCCTAATTTCTGAGAATTATCAAGCCACAATCTTGCCTCACCCTTCACAGGACAAATTCAAAAGCCATAGCTCACACTACATTACCCTGAAAGTGAGTCTCTATTATACAAAACTGACAGTCCACCTAAAGTTTCACCTTTAATGGAGTTTTGTATGGAAGACTTTGCAGTCAATTGCTAATAAGCAAAGGCAAACCTAGACTCAAGCAACTCACACCTGCCAGGAGAGTAGTCAAAAACGTCACGCCTCTTCTTCCTCCTCAACTCAGTACACCACTCAACAACCAATAAAAGCAGATAGAAAGACAGACTTGTACAGGAGTAAGTAGCTACCAAGCTATTTGTTTAAACAGCCAGAAATGTATTCTGCACATACCCATTTTTACCTAGGTCACCAATCTTTCAAGTCACAGATGCTGCAGTTTCTATCCCAATGATGCACCACAAAAGTATTTAGATTTACAGAAGGAGTTAAAACTGTATTAAGTTAACCAAGCCAATGCCAGACTGGGACTGCAAAGGAAATGAAGGACAACAGCAGAGTTTCACAGCTTAGTGATTTAGTAAAGAATACTTTTGGTCATGATATCTCACTACTGGACTTTTAAGTGACATACTAACAGAAAAGGTTCAGCACTATCATTCAGCCAGCATTAATAGGTAACATGTCCTAGATACTCCCATCTTCTGGACTTAACATTATTACATTGCTACACAATGTTACTTACCCTCCATCTTGAAATCAATCCACCCATCTTCTATTGTGGACAAATACTGGCAGAGCTATCAATCTTCTACGAGGATTCACAGCTAGGAATAAAGCATTAAGCACTTAGGAGTAATCTAACAACATAATCAAAGATTCTCAAATTCATTCCAACATCTTAAGAAATCAAAATATTGTATAAAGCTATTGTCTAGCTATCTACCTATGTGCTATTTTTAAATTCAGTTTTCTGATTCATAGGCCATCCTGTATGTCTGTTGATCAGCTCAGATGTAGCCAAAGTTATTTTTATTTTCGAAATACCTAACCAGCAGGGAATTCTCAAAAACACAGGCACAAATGAACTGCAAAAAGAGCCACCAAAATACTCCAGCAGAAAAACAATTTTAAAAACTTAGTATTGGGCACGTTTATTTAAGATACTGATTTCCAGTTATTTCCTCTGCTGCCCCTAAGCATAACTCAGTATTCCTTTTTAGCTGCAACTCTAGGCATTCAGCATCAACACCCTGTTAACATCTCATCCTGTTCATGAGAAAATTTCTCTAATAAATCTATTTCCTTTTTATGCTCTCATCAACAAGAATGTGCTGTGTGCTCAGTTTTAAGTTCAAAGATTTCATTTGCTATACAAAAGCACTACATTGGCAGGTCTTCCCTGCACAACTCACAACCCAGTCATCAGCACATGAAATGACTCTAAAACAGCTCCAAAGGGGCAAGAGCAGCTCACCTCACCCCACACAAACCTGGAGCCCATGAACAACGTTAATTTGGTGATCTGGGCTCCTGAAACAAAATTGCAGCAGCTTTCCATTAGAAGATAGTTGAATCAATTGAACCTTAGGATAGCAGACTTTCTCTCCATCCATATAAGATACAAGTTTTTTTACCTATTTAACAAAAAAGTAATCAGTTCCAAACAACCCTGAGAGTAAACTAAAGCTCAATCCCAACCAGGACTCAAACCTTTTTCACTCTGGAATGAAACGATAACACTTAACAAAGCAATGATCTAGGTAGACAGAAATATAAGTGATCATTATCTTGCTTATTAAGTTTCCTTTGGCCAAAAATGGAAAAATACATTTCAACCCAAATTTGTTTTCAAATTGTCTGAGGCCATTAGAGCAATTTAATATGTACAGGATATGCATTGCTTACTAGCACAAACACTGTTATAGTCTGGTAACCTCCTCACCTTTTAAAAAAGCCAAGGACTTCAGAACTATAGGCCCTACTGGTTTCAGAAACCCATCCTTAAAGATAAGGAAATCCATATCAGAAATGCCACAAGAACGAAGCTAGAACAGATGGGCAAACCAGCTCCACTGCTGCCAAATTAGTAGCACAAAGGGGTGAGATATAGAAAAAGCAATTACCCCTTGGACTCGAACAAATTCTCAAAATAATCACTAGTGCAGCAATTCACCTCAGTAAAACAGCAGTCTTTTTTTTTAACACACACACAATCGAACACCAAGAATTTTACACAACTGTGACTTTGCAGATACAAGTGTGGTTTTGCATTATGGATATTGCAGTAGATCTGAGCCTACACTTTCTTCCCAGATATTTCTACAGACATAGATAGCTTTTACATTGTTTTGCAATAAAGATACTGTGTCAAATAGCCAAGTGAGAAGTCTGTAAAGCCAGCACAAGGCTCCCAAATCTAGCGGGTTTCCCTAGCATTGTCACTGCCCTTAGGAGCAATAATGGCTCTGAGCTGTGGGCATAGAGAGACACAGAGATGCTCACATGGCCTTTGTGTGTGCCATTTTCCTTCAAACCATAGTTTGAGAACCTCTCCACTAGAAGTGTTAGAGGATCTTTTGGGAACAAATTATCCTTGAGCTACTGGTGACTTGACTTATAGCAATAACACATTCACAGTGCTATTGCTACACGAGGTGTTTTTTTTAAATACCTGGCAAATGCTTGGAAGAGAAACGGGTTTGACAAGTGTCACTATGAATCTGATTTTACAGGAGCTATGAGGATGACAGGCTTTACAGATGCTGCTCTGCCAGTCTGCAATACTACCAAAACCCTTCCCCAAAGAAGTGTTAAGGGATTAGGGCCACTAGATTCACGTTTACAGTTCAGTCACTGAATCCTCAGTGAGGAGGTAGAAAATTTTCTATGATTACTATGGAGTGCCTCAGATGTTTTTAATTCTTCCCCTCTCTTCTTCTTGACATGACAACACAAAGTGTCTTCAACTGCTTTAAACTCTCCTCCTTCCTCCTTACCTGCCACTCCACATACCTACCACTAATATCTATCCTACTATTCATGGCAAGAGATCATCCACAAGTTACTTCCTTCCCGTGCTCTAAACAACAAATTATTGCATAGGACTTTTCCCTTCTGAAGACTGCACTCTAGCACAGAGCTGTGCATTTCACTGACTAAGCAGTAGAGCAGTTGGACTTATTTCCACACACATTATCACTGATGTAACACACAAGTAAGACAGCTGCAACGTGTCCTAGGCTTAAAACAGACAACAGATGCATTAAAAACACTGAACAGAGAAGCTTAAGAAAGCACTACTATCAATTTTATTACCTGACTCTCTCAAAAAAAAAAAAAAAAACATTTCTAGCAGCTCCTCTATTCCCAAAACATTCAAGTTATTTATTAAAAATAAGAAGTACCAGACTAAGAAACCAGAGCAGAAAAAGTTTCTCCTTTGAAAGAGGCATAAATCCACTAAGTCATCCGCACCCATCCACCCAGGTGGAGAAAATAGCTTCATGATCTCATTACACTTTTATCAAGTCAGTCTCAAATTTCTTCAGGCTTGTTAATGTTTTAAAGATTAGAAGTCCTCCAAAACTCAGTCTCCCAAGTAAATTTTAATAAATGACATGCTGAAATTCAAGACTGAATAACATCAAGAGAAGACATACTACAAGAAAAAAAAGGAAGTTAGAAACTTGTAATCAAGGCCTTGCATACAGCCATACAGACCTCTCCCCTAAGGAATGGGCAATGCTTTTGAAATAGATCTTTTTGCAGACTTAGTAATTCCACTTTTTTCTAAGTATTTTTAGATATTTACCACTACAAGGAACATAAACTCTACTTTTCAAATTGAATCTCTAGTTCTGCTCACAGTTCACTCACCTCAGAAACTTCCACTGGGACAAAAAAAAGTTTCTCCAGCTGAGTGCCACGGACAAGGAAACAAGCAAAACCAAACCAGGAGCATCACCCACCACCTACTGCTAGCCTGTCCTAGGACACCTCAGTTACAACAAAATACTAAACTTTTTTTCCATTTAAACTTCATTTTCGGCTGTTTTCGTCTGGATGCATCCCACAGAAGCCCTATGCTTTTTAGAGCCTCAACTAAAAAAGGCAAATTGGTTCCCACAGGGGCTGCACAGCGACGGAGCGAGAAGTGGGTGGGTCAGGCGCTCTTTTTTGAAACCCAACCCGGTGCAGCCTGCGCGAGGGGCCGCTAGCGCCGGGCCCGGCGGGCCGGGAGGGCGTTGGCAGAGGTCAGCGGAGCCCCCGGCTCCCCGGCCGGGACAGCCGCACGGCTCCCCGCTTCCGGCCAGGGCGCCCGCCGCCCTTCCCCGCAACGGGGGCTTCCTCTTCCAAGGCTGCACCACGGCCCACGCCGCCCCGCTGCCCGGAGGGAGAGAGAGGGGGCACCTGCCGCCCTGCTCCGCTTCCTGCCTTGGGGCCGGTACCTGAGTGCTCCTATGGGGAGCGCCGGGCGCCCCTCACCCGCCAGCCCGCGCCCCTCTCCCACCGCGGAGCCGCTCGGGGCCGGGCCGGGCCGGGCCGCGCATCCCCCGCCATCGCGTACCTGCCGCGGGCCGGGCCGCGCATCCCGCCCGCCGCCAACGCCGCCGCAGGAGGAGCGCGGCGCGCGGGCGCTGCTCCCACCAGGCCCCGCGCGGGCACGGCAGCCAATCAGCGCCTCGCTGCCGCGGGGCGCGCTGGAGCGGGGCGGGGCCGGACCGGGCCGCGCTGAGGGCGGTGGCTGAGGCGGGGCTGGGCGGTTCTGTGTGCGCTCCGCTCCGCGCTCCGCTCCGTACAGTGCCGTGCCGCTCCGAACCGTACCGGATCGCACCCGACCGTGCCGTGACGTGCCGATGCGCCGCTTCCGCCGCGCTTCACGGCCCGGCCCGGGCGGTGTCGCGGGCGGCTCTGCCCAGCCAAGTCCAGGCGGCCGGTGTCGGAAGGCTCTCACCGCCGGCGGCACCGCGGGCGGCAAGCCCGTCTTCTTGCGGCTGTCGCTGATCTCTTACAGAAAATAAAAGTGTTTTAATGTAAAAACGGAGGAACGTGAGGGTCAAACTGCCGTGGAGGTTTGCAGGCCTCGTGACACTAGTGTTAGCCAATGAAGCAGTGCTGACAAAGAGGCGGCGTGCTGCTGTGTGTACTGCAGGCAGGCGCGGAGTCCCGTTAGGGTCACGGCACAGGGCTGCTCTCACCGTCCCCTTCGTTCCAGTCGGCATGTGTCTTTGGAGAGAAGCAGAACTCTGAATGTCTTTAAATCCCATTACTGTAATCACAGTGTCCTCTCCCTTGGTGCTGTACTTCCATCAGCTTTCTTACGTCGCTGGCACCCGTCCCTTGCCTTATGGCGACAGGATACAGGAACAGAGAATAAATACTTGCTCTGTTTGCACTGTATTTCTGACATGCCCTGTTCAGAAGTTTTACCACTACACTGACACAAGTGCGTGTGCATAGATGTGGAAGAAAGTCCTTCCAAGTGCCTTGTAGTAAAAATTGCTATGCAAAAGCTGTACATCTTCAGCTGACCCTGCATTGTTGAACTTCTTGTATGTAAGAGTGCATCATAATGCAGCCTATAAATGTTGGGGTTTTCCCAGCTGTGGTAGGTTGACCCTTGTCAGGAGGTAAACACCCACGTAACCTCCTGCTCCTACCCCCTCAGGAAGATGGGGGAGATACTAGGGCAAGTCAGAGAGCTCATGGGTTGGATTAAAGGAAAGTTTAGTAAGTGAATGAAAGAAAAAAAAAAAAAAAAAAAAGTGATGCAAGGGAAATAACTAACCACCTCCCACAAGCATACTGATGCCCAGCAAGTCTTCCAGCAATTGTTGATTCTGGAAGACAAACCCCCCCTCCCACCTTCTCATTCTGCAATACCAGTTTTATTGCTGAGAATGACATTATGTGGTACGGAATATCCTCTTGGCCAGTTTGGGTGTGCTGTCCTGGCTGTTTCCCCTCCCAAAATTGTTGCCTACCCCCAGCCTACTCTCTAAAGGAGTAGAGCATGAGAAAAGGTAAAGCCTCGATGCTGTGCAAGTCCTGTTCAGCAATGGCCAAAACATTGCTGTGTCAGCAGTGCTGTTCTAGTCACAGAACACAAAACACAGCAGCATATGGGCTGTGTGAAGAAAATTGCTTCATCCCATCCCTGTACATGAACTCAAAAAGAATAGGAAAAGCTTTTAGACCAGGTGAGGACAAAAAAGATATCCCACCACCTGTCCAGGCAATGCAATCAGCTTCAAGCTTTAAGTGGTAGAGCTGCTGAGTCTGATCATCTGCATGCATTCATTCTTAGTCTGGACATTGGGAAGTTGATGTGTTTAGCTCCTGCCAGTGTTCAGTGTGAATCTTGCTGCTCACATGATTACAGTATCAGATAAGTAACAACTTTAGCTGTAAATCTGGTTTAGAACTGGCTTCAAGACACTTCATTCAAATCAAGATAGTGGTGATCAATGGAGAGCCACTGACTCTACCGGAAATACTCTGCTATCGATTACAGAGCTCACCTACATATACAACTTCATTTTTCTCATTGAGACCTAGACTGTTCCTTCCTTTCCAAGTGGAAAAAAGACTCAGCCTCTCCTACTCTTCAGGTTGCACTCTAGAGCCACTTCTACTTAAATCCTTGTAACAATGACTACCACTTTGCTGAGAGGATATCTTTCTTTTTTGTTTCAGATCAATAGTCCACTTCTGACTTTGATACTTCAAAGTGGTATGTTGCTGGAGAGACACTGATTTAAATCTTAATTTTTAAGCTAACAAATTGAAGTGTGCTGACATCTTTTTCCATGGTATAGCACCATATCCATTTAAAATAAATACAAATAATGAAGATACCATGTTTAAAGGCATTTGGAAATGCTGCAGGCCATACTAGTGTCTCTAAGAATCTGCTGCTTTTTTTTTTTTTTTTTTTTTTGCTTTCTTCCTTTTCCAGAAATGTCATAAATACTTTCTAGTTACAACAAAATTGATTCTGGCTGAACCAGAATTGTGAAGGAGATTGCAAACTCTTCTTCTGTCCTTGGGGTCTTTTGCAGAGCTGGTTTTTATGCAGGCCTCTGCCATGAAGTTCTAATCATTGCTATTCAGTTGTGGATCTCTGTAACTGGTAGTTTAAAAAAGTACTGTTAGCTACCATTCTGAACCTTACATGCAGATAAACCTCTCAGCTGGGTGATGTTATACAATAGCATGCAGCTCCCTGTTTGCTTAAGCACCAAGATCTACCTAAAAAAAAAGAAATTATGCCCATGTAGCTGCTGAAGATAATAAAACTGAGTATAAAAACATAACTTTGAATCAGCCAGCTTAAAACTTTCATTAATCTGGTTCAAAACTGCCCCCTACAGAGTATTTAAAACTCTTAAATAGATTCCCTTCAAAATCCTTCATTATCAGTGGGATTAGTGTTTAAACTGACTTTGCATTACCACTCTAGCAGCAGAGTACATCTTCAGAATTTTCCCCAGCATCATAGGCGGCATTTAGCACTTTCAGTCCCTCTATATGCAGAACACTGAACAATCAACTTATTTTAAAATTAAACAATAAGCTTAGTTTAAAATGTTTTGATCTTGCATCCTAAGACTGCTATTGAGAAGAGTTTTTCCATGGTAACATTTGTAGCATTCCTATATTTTACCAATATATGTAGCCTAGTAGTCCAATTTATTTTTCTAAATCAGTATATGGGTCTGTACATTATTTGGAAAATGCTGTCTTTTTAAGAGAAACTTAGTATTGCCAAATTGTGTTTACTTGAGGCTTTTAATTTAAAATGGACCCTTTTGGACGTCTCTGGCTGGTGAAGCCATGCGGATGCTGGGGAGTTTTAGATGGGGAAACAGAACCTTTGTTTACACTGCAAATGGATTGCAGCAGATGAAGGTATGTATATAGCCTAAAGACCATGAGCTTCACTGCCCATGCTGTGACTGTACTCTGTGCTATCCCACCATTTTTTTCACATCCCAGTTATTGGGAATAAGGTGCTTCTGTACATTGCATTGCTCAGGCTGAAACTGGGGTAGCGCAGTTCCCTGGTGTGCCTTGGCCATTCTGTGCTCATTGCTGTACACCACAGGGGACTCCTCAAGAGCACAGCCACTCCAGGCCACTTCCTCATGCCCTGTGTGCACGGCAGTGATTAAAGCAAGCCCAAACTGTTAGGGACACAATCCCAAAGTGTTAGGGACACAATCCCAAGCTGTTAGGGACACTATCCAGGCTCTCCTCAGCTCTGCTCTCCACCTGCAAAGCCACTCTACCACCACTGGTGGAATAAAGGTGGTGCCGGCATCCTGACATCCCATCCTCAGTGGAAGGTGCCACAGCCAGTGGTGTTAGTGGACACCAAAATTTAATCTGGTCAACAATGGACCACGTGTCTTGAGGCCTGGAATCTGTTTTCTCTGCATCTTGAGCAGAATGAGTGCTTGCTGGTATTTCATAAATGACACACACATAGTAATTGACACACATTTTTGAATGCCCTATGTAATTCAGCTTTGGGAAAAATATAATTATGTTTATGTATATTTTATTTACAATATATTTGGAAAAGCAATACAGAAAGAAATTCTTTTTTACCAGTGCAAGGAAATACATATGCAATTCATTACTTTTGTGTGGGCATATCTGGAGTAAAAAAAGCCTCTACTTAGCTCTTAACTGATGTGACTGATTATGATGACTCCAAACTATTTTCTTGTTTTGTTTTGTTGCAAGTTCCAGTTAGGACTGGGACTGTGAAAAGACCAAAAGAAAAAATGCTTATATTACAAGGGACAGATAGAGCCCTAGTAGAAGGAATTGCTGAGCTGGAAGGAGTTGAGGCCTGAAGGCTGATATAAATTGGTAGCTGCAAGAAAGCTTAAAATTGGATTAAGCAAATAAGTTGTGCTTCATTTTTGACATTCAAATAATTTCAGAGCATACAAAAAAGGTGGAACTCCTAGGCTGGGATGACTTCAGTGACATATTTTGACAAGATGCTTTAAAAATGTGTTCTACAACAACAGCACTGGGAAAGATATCCTAGTTTTGATTTAATTTTTCATATGCAATAGTATATGCTTCTTTTGATGTTCTGATCCAGCTGTAGTATTTGGAGTACTCATGTGTCTGTATTCTTACAGTTGCCTCCAGTTCCCTGAGCCTTTTGGTATTCCATCACGTAGGGCATTTGGATCACTTTCATTCAGTTCTTTCCTTGTGACTCTTGCCAGAAAATTATTACCTTAAAAAGAAATCTATAATCCATCAGGGCAGAAGGTGTAATATCAAGTGAAAGGATCATATAAAAATCTCTTAGCAGTTGCATACAGTCATCAGAAAAAGCCAAGATCAACTTTTCCACTCCATAAAGTATTCTTGTTGTGATTAAGATCTTTGCTTTTGGTTAATAATATTGCTATTATTAGTAGTACTACTTACTTTTGTTATTGTCATGGTAACTGTTACTGTTGCTGTTACTGTTGGTATTGTCATGTAACATTTAATAACTATGTAGTTAGTTATTATTACAATTGTTACTGTTATTATTTCTATAGTTATTTTACTGATTATTTCTCTGTCACAAATGTAAACATTTAAAAGCATTCAATTAATTTATTAATTAATTACATTTTGTGTCTTAAACCTCTTGGTTGATACCCTGTTATATACTTGGAAGGCAGTCAAGCATAAAGTAGAAATGAGAGGCTCTTCTTAATTTGAGTACTATACATCTCTGACAATATGTTTAGGAACATGATTAAACTTTGGATTATTTTTGTGGCACAATTAATTAGGCAAGTGATTTCTTATAAAATGCTGAAGTGAATATGTTCTGCCATTAAGATCTCATGAACAAAAAGAAGAAGCCTAGTGTGAAATTGTTGCATGAGAAGCAGAAAGATGGTTCTGCCTCTGAGAAGTCATGCTTCAGATCATGTATGAAATTTTAGAAGCAGTTGTTATATATGTGTAAGTACCTCCCGTTCTGTGATAAATATAACTTCAAGCTTCTGACCCTTTAATGGCTATAATGAGTAATTTATATTTATAGTTATAAAAATTACTATATAAACAATAACTCAATGTTCTGTAAAAAAAAACCATACTAAATCAATTTTACCCAGTTTCCAAATAAAAGCGTGATTATTCTCACTAAAAGTATTTGAGCTGTACTAATACCTACACCAGTTACATTTTTGCTTCCTGGAGAAGTTTGCTCTTTAAACAAATTAGAGTTCTGATCCAACAAGATTCCTCCTATTTAATAAACATGTAAGTACATCCTTAAATTTTATTAACATCTATTTCCTTGAAGCTAAATGGAATAAAGAATACTTTCCAAAAGCCTTTTTGATATGGTTGTGCCTAGTGGGCAAAGTTGAAACTACCCCAACAAAACGAGGGCCAAATTATGAAGTAATTTGAATGGAACTTCTGTTGACCTTAACAGGATTTTTACTTGATTAAGAATAATGGAATTTGGAACCAAGTAAATGTGATTCAAGGGGTGAATGAGAATGTGCTGTTGTCACTGCAGCAAGCCTTCTTTCCAGGGCACTGCCTGCGTGTGCAGAGCACAGGCAAGTGCAGGAAGGGTGTCCCATTTCTGCTCAACCTGACTGCATTTTAATGCTCTCTTATTAGTCAAGCTGGAGGAGACAGGCAATGAGAAGGAAAGTTCTAATTAGTACATATATTTTGCTTTTGATAACTGCTCAAATGGTAGATAGAACATTACCTACATTGAATGCATTTCATACATACTCCTGATTGTTACAAGAGCTTACTTTAATGAAGTATTAAATTTACATATAAAATTGTTTTCAGTAAAGTATGAAGAACTGGATCTGCTAATAAGCCTTGTTCTGGTTGGAAACCAAACGGAACCAAGAGTCCCAGAATGCCAGAAATAGGACAATAAATATTTCTGGCACAATTTCAAAGGTGCATAATGCCAGACACAGACATGTAAAAGTAATGGCAAGCTCTACAGAGATTATAAAAGAAATAAAATCACAGTTCGTAATTCATAGAATCATGTTAAATAGCAGGCTTATAAACCAATTCTTATAATAAAATCCACATGTAAAAATATCTGTGATTTCATTCAGTTAAAGATGACAAATATTAGGGCTCCCCATGAAAGCAAACATATATCTTGCAAGCTGAAGGACAATGAACAGTTGCTTTGTGTTCATGTTTAATAGTATAAACTCTGCTAGTCTTTTAATATGTGATTTTCAAATAAGTTTTCAAAGAATGTGAAATTTGCAAGTGTTCAGAATTTTTGAACATATTGCAGCTACTGAGTATCCTTTCCTACAACTATTACTGGCTTCAAGTTTAGAAAATTTAAGATCTGAAATTACAGTGCCATCATGTGCAAAACTCCCAGGCAAAATTATTTTCTCATGGTATGTCATACTAATAAATGTCTGAAACAGAGCTTGAATTAATTACATTAGAAGGATGTCCAAAATAGTCCCTTTCTCAAAATGAATTTATTTCATTAAATGCATTTAGAAGTTGGACAAAAACCAGAACTTCTACTGTAATTACTTCAATAACTTCAAATGATAGTATTCAAAATCATTTCAAGCCTCTTTTGGCTACATAGAGGTGCTTAGATAAAATTAATGTGTCTTGAGTTTTGAAAACACACTTGGGAATTGGCATTTTGGAGCAGTGTGTGTTGGAGTTTCATTGCAAATTTTCGGGGTACTCTTCACATTCCAGTTGTAAACTGACCCATAATCAACAAACGAAAAGCAAAGTCAATTATAAAGGTGCAATGAGTCAAAGGTAAAATGCAGATGAGGCACGGGGAAAGAGAGAAATTGGAATAAAACTTTAAGGGTTTAGGCAAAGTAAACCAGAATAAAATGCATTAGAAAAGGCTGATTTTCCATCAGAAGTAGAACATCAATTTGAGTCCTGTTGAGAATAAAGGAAGTTACTAGAAAATACAAATAGCACGTAGTGAAGTCTAGGACTTTTATCTTAGGGCAAAATATATTTTTTGTTAGACCTGGGTTATTTTACTAAGTGATATACATTTATCAATACTAGATCCATTCTTTCATGCCAGAAAATCAGAAAAAAAAATGCTGTAATGCATTTTATGTTTGCCACTGACTTAAATTCTTTATGAGGAATAGTAGTTTTACATATTCATTTAATTATCTTCACTTTAAGAGAGATAGGTGCTAATCTCAAACCTATTACCCTAAAGTACAATGAAAACTTGGTTACTCTCATTGTTAGCTGCCTGTCTTAGCAGCTTGCTTTTCAAATCATCACAACCTCCCTTCATTTTCACTGGAGTTCTAACACCATAGTACACTGAGAAGACCAGTGAAAAATAACAATATTTGGCACGTTGAAAATTAAGTGGTATTGTCTTATTGATGTCTTCTTGATGGATGCTTTTTGCTTCTTTCCCTGTATATAGGATATATACAGCTTGGTGCTGTCTCAGTTTTATGCTTGAATGACCCATGGCTAGCAAATTAGATCCTAGGATTCCTGGGAGCTTCCACAGCAGAATTATTCCTCTCCTATTTTATAATGTAGTAAATTATACCTCTCTGATATATGCTTTGACAAATAATAGGCTTTCCCATTTGAATTGTTTGCTTACTCTTTGATTTACTAAGAAAACTTTCAGAAAGGCTTCAGGTGGCATACTGCAAGGGATCTGATTTTCAGCAAGTGCTAATTGTCTAACCTTTGAAAATTAAGGGGGTTTAAATGTCAAGCCCAGAGGAATTCATTCATACTTGCTAAGTATTTTTTTAATCTTGACCTATGCATCTTCCTATTTCTTCCTAATTTTTAGGAAAATAACTTCTGATGTACGTAAATTATTTTCCCTTTTTGTTATAATATAGCTTAAAATTAACAGTCAAAATAAATCATTACATTATTGCTGAAAAAAGGGCAGGCACCACACATATTTCTAACAATCTATAAATGCATTCCTACAAAGTTGTTTATTGGATAAGTCTGGCCATAAATTGGCCAGGACACAGAACTTTATATGAAAAAAGCAGAACATTGAAAAAAACCATTATGTGTCCATGATATTAGATTTAAAGTAAAGTAACCACAAACTCCTAAACATGAATCCCAAAACTCACAATCTTTATAATGAAAGGAAAAGACCACATCATATAACTGTCTTAGCCAGGCAATTCGGCATTTAACTTGTTTATTTTTCAGTTAAACAAAATCCAAATATCTCCAGGGAAGACAATGCTAATAACAAACATAACCACATAAGCTTTGTATATGAAGTTCAATTTTAGCTTTAGTAGGGCCAATCAAATTGGAAATTGTAGTAAAAAGCCAGTAAAACTTAATCAAATTCTATCACATGGATAGATTGGGCATTTTGGTTTTACCCAGTTTGCTCCAGAATTTCTGGTCTGATCCTGAGTCATGAAATACTTGTATATTCCTTTGATAATAATCTTAGCTTTTTAAGTAATTTACCATATTCTTTGTAAGGAAATTCTATCTTAATACAATAAATTCTGCTTAATGAGCCCATTAGAGAAAATTAAGTATATTTGCCTATTGTTTTTCTGGTGATGATAAGAATTTTCTTGAGTATGTGACTCCCCACTGGTATAGCTGTTGTTGATTTCCCTAAGAAAAGGAACAGCCTGCTCATGGACTAGCCATCTGCAGCTTACTGATTTTAAAACTCTCCTGAAGACACTTCTTTAGCAGAAAAAGCATATGCATTCATTAATTAACTAATCAATTAGTGTTGCTTTATAATATTGATACTACATATAAATTTCTATATAGCTATAATAATTATTTGCTTTTTCACACTGTACTTAAGTGCTTTTATTACACTGGCATCATCTTTTGTTCTTTAACACATGCTTTCCTCAATTTAGAAATTATGCTTTCTCTATTCTTCGAGTGTTGCATGAAATTATACCCTAATCTCTCATCAGTCGTAGTGGGACATTTTATCTGCATACTTCCCCAGAACTTGTTAGGGTTCTACACAGCGGTAGGGGTCCACCCCTAATACAGGACTGAAACCTGCTAATTCCATGACACACATCTTAATTATTTGACAATTTTAATCTATTCTTTCAACTCTTGCCCCTCGCAGTGTTTGAAGACCAGCAGATTTGAAGGATGCCATATGCTTTTATCTTTGCTGCTGCATCATCTGAACTGTGCATTGGTCTGGGAGATTGTCCCATCCATCTAATTTTGTAACACCCATGCCTTCCAAAGCAACAGCTTGTGTTGGGTGTCATAGTGAAGAAATTCCAGAGATTCTGACTTTTAGGAGTAGACTACTTGAGGCATTAAATGGAGGCACTTAGAACTGAAAATGTTAAACATGTCAAAAATGGAAGACTCCTCTGCCCTAAAGTCATCTTTGGACATTCAGAACTTTCCTCACTATCTCATCTTTATCGAGAGTTTTTTTTTAGTTATTAACTTAACATCCCATTGCATACATTTTCACATTTTGAATGAAATCTTGTCTTCAGATGAGCTCTTTGACTTAGCAGAATTTTGTGCAAGGACATCTACAACCTCTATGGTAGAGCACAAGGCTTCTCTCTTGATAGGAATCCCAGAACAAGCCTTTCTAAGTTTCAGAGAGATCCTAGAGTAAGAGCTGCCACCCTCATTCTTCACCCCAGATCTCAAACAAGAGAAAGGGCACTTCTCTGGTGCTCATAATTGTGACAGCACTCATGGCACGTATATAAAATATTTTCGTTTCCAGAAAGGTCTGTGTCTCATCCCCTTACACGTCCACCAACCAATAATCCCTTCAGTTCACATTACATCTCCCAGAAAGTAATTTTGGTTAACTAGGAGAACACATGAAAAATAGAATTAACAGAGGTTGGGACCCCTTCATCCACAGAAGGGCTCAAAACCAGACTGGTGCCAAAACCAGCTTCATGGCACTGGTCACCTGCTTTGGGTCTGAGCTGGTCTTGCCCTGCTGTGGTCAAACACTACAAGGGAGACTTTAATTCCCAGCACATGGGAATTATCTACATGTCAGAAATGAGCATGTTATGAGGAGTTGATACCTAATTAATTGTACTTTTTAAATCTTTGTCTTTGACATGAGAATTCAGTGATCCACCCAGCTGCATACAATTAAGAGCAGCAGTTTGGCATAATAGGGTGAGGAACTTTTAATGGGTGTTTATAGGTTAAAAGCATCAACCTCTCTTTTAAATTAAAAAAGAAGTAGAAGTAATAGTAATTGCTAAAAGATAATTCAAATTCAGAATGCCCTTAGAAGAGGGAGATCTTATCCTGGAAGCTTCAAAATTTCAGGCCTTCAGAAGACCTCTGTGTTCCAGTATCACCAATAAGGAGAGTGGGAAACTGCTCTTTAAAATTTTAATCTGAGAAGAAAAAAAAAAAAAAAAACACAAAAAAAAACCCACAAGTGCATTAGCATTTTTTAGCTGCTTGATAGGTTAAAAAAATTCCAACAAAAGGGGCTAGGTTGAGGCATGTGAGTCAAAAACAAATATTTCTCCATAAAATGGCTACACTAGCGTAAAAAGAAATACTTCGTAGACTCAAGGTGGGAATTTAGGGAATAGTATTTTTGCTTTTTTAACAGGAAAGACTGTTTAGGCATTTTATATAGGGGGTTCTGCATTTGAGAAGGGATAATTTGCTCTAAAATATGTGGGCAACCAGCCTAAATTCTCTAATTGAGTAGTTTGCTTATAACCCCAGGCCATTAGGTGAATGTAAACTATTACAGGCTTAGTAAGAAAATAGTCCCATTAGGATTTTTGTATTTGTATGTGGTTGTGGGTTAGTGTGACTGTTTCCAAAAGGATGGATTAATGAAAAGGTCTTTTTTTTTTCCTGAGTTTGCAAATACTCACACTCTTTTGAAATACCACACTCAAATTAAGCTGAAAAGTTCTTTTTTTGTTATTCTATCAAAAAATACCAGATCAAGGCTTAGCTATTAATTTTAGTGTGAGTTATCTAGGATAAATCACAGGTATGTTTGCAATCTTTACAAAACAAATATTCCTAATGAAATAACTGATTCAGGTTTATCCATATTTCTTAAACTGACTTTAATTTTAAGTGCCAGGCATTAGTGCAACAAAAATTTTCCTCTGGGAAAACCACGGTCTTTCTGGAAGTGTTTTTAGCCTTCATGCTTTGTACATGTGCTTCAACTGCTACTGTTAAAATGTCACACATGCTGCTTGTGGATTCATGTTTCTATAAGGAAGGAGACAACTGTTTGTGCAGCTTCTTTTAAACTACTAGTATTAAATCTTGTGCTTTCCACTACATAATACATATCTCTGTTGTATAGTCTATTGCTTTTCCTGCTGCCAGGCAAATTTTAGTCTATTACTTTTTTTTTTTCTATGGCTACTTTATGTACATAATATAGTAAGATGTTAAGAAGAGGAAACACATCTTCAATTAAAAATAATAGTAACGAAAGACCTGCATATAAAGACATATAATAAGTCATCCCTGAATTCACTGTCAACTTTCAGCATCCTGCCTCCTTTTCACAAAACCTGAGAACCAAGAGTTATGAGAAACTACAAAGTCTCTGAAATGAGGAAAGTCCTGTAATAGATTTGATGCAGAAAAAAAGTAAAGAAAAATTATTTGTGTCAATGATGCCTAAACTCCAAGGGAAAAATGTGATGACAGAGAGATATATATCCACAAATCAAATCAAGGAGGGGTGTAAGTAGCTCACCATCCCTTGGACTCTAGAAAATATTTACCTAGCAAAAGAAATGCCTGATCTGAAGACTATTGCAGTGTTAATAGGAGTTGACCAGTTTATCAATACAGTAGGGACTGTAATGATTAAAAGAATGAAGCTAAAATCAGAACATTTTTGAATCCAGGCCAAATAAAACTGAAGTAATAGACTGGAAAAAGAAGCTACACACTGAAAAAAAAAGGTGGTATTGCAATATACAATCTGCTTTCTTGGGGAGTTAGAGGGAATAACCCAAAGTGCAGCTTCCTATAGAATTAAGAAACTGTGTTAAAAAAAAAATGAATGGTCACATGACTTGTACTGTTTCTCTTATCAAAAGATTTTAAGTTGATGTTTCTCCATTATACCAGCAATATATTTGTTCATCAAGTAAAATGATGATAAATAGGTAATCCCTGTTATGAGGGTTTTAAAAAGTTAAAAGCACCGCAAGTCCAATGAAATAAAGCAAAAATAAGACAGAATAAGCACAGAAATGCAGTCAAGAGGGAGCACTATGTGCAATAGCATGTTGCTGTGACTATATCTGGAAGATCTGATCTAGATGGCAAAGAAAACAGTGAAGGGCAAAAACTGAGCTTTGTAGTCTGGATAGGTTACAGGACACCATTTGAGAGCAAATGTGAAGATCTAAGATTTTTTAAGGCAGTCTTCTTGGCATCACATTAATTCTTCTCACACAAAAAGTCCTCCACAGGCATTCCTGTACCCTCATCCTTCCTGTCCTGTACTGTTGGCTCAAACCTGGGAGCTTGGAAATGCATATGTCTCAGGTCTCAGCCCTGTGGCCTGGATCTACATGATTCATAGTTACAGCAACAATTGCAGTGAAAGGGGAAGGTTTATTCAAAGCACCTCTGAAAATCTACCAATGCAGTGCAGCAAGCAGGTCTGCCATGTGACAGAGGACTGTGTTCACTGCAGATAGATCTCTAGAGAACTTATTTACTAAGCCCTTGCACATTGCCACTCAAGAGGTGTGAAATAAGAGGCATATTTATTGGTCAAATTGGAAAAACGCACATACCTAATTTGAGGACGACTCTGCTAGTCTTAAGTTGTTTGTCTGACAAAAGGCTTTAAGATTGGGGTTTATTTTTCTACTTTAGAAAAAGCAACGTATTTTTTGCTAATACAAGAGCTTAAATTTTTCAAACATTGGTCAAAGGCAGATACAGGATGATTGGGTGTGAACAGTGTAAGTCTGAGTATCAGGGACAATGGACAGTGCAATCTTCTAGGAGGTGTGGGAAACATTGGCTCTAAGAAGTACTATTTGCAGCACCAAAAATGAAGACTCAAACTCATATGCAGAGAGTTTGATGGCTGTAATTGCACAAATTCAGGTGTTTTCCTGGAGACATGAATTAATTTTCACTTGTTCATTTAGTTTTCCTCTTCTGCCATCAAGCTTAGCCATCAGCACCATTTTAGGTTCTATCTTTTGCCATAGACCAATAGAGCTAGTGCCATGGGTTGTCTCTCTAGAGAAAATTAGAAAACTGAACATTGAACCCTGAGCATAAAAATAAATGAATGTTTTAACTTCATCAAACACCCTTGAATTTCCTGCAGTACAAAGAGGCCATGCTGGCAATGGTTTTCTGCAAGAAGGCTGCTGCTCTGGGGAGTCTGAGATCTTACTTAAGAGCTGTCACACTCTCCCCAGAAGAGGAAGAGGACTATGAACACTCATCAGTTTGCCTCTGATTGTACTTCTGAATTTCCCAGCCTCTGGTTCTTCCCATCCATCCGACTGAGAAAAAACAACTCTACAGTGATACAGAAATGTCTCAGTTTGATGCAGATGTCTCAGCTGTGACACTAATGTCTCTCTCACTCAGTTTTGCTGCCACCAGCTTTCCTATTCCCCACCTTGCCATACACAGTCTGGCTGTCTCTAAGGTCACAAGTGAGACAGTACAGCCTTGGAAGTATGGGACAGGATTTTTCAGATGATCTCGTACTTGGACACATTCTCCTTGGCAGCATTTGAATCCTTTCTTCCAATTGCTCTCTTGCCTGTCCTGCTATAAATATTTTCAATACAGGGAATTTGGTC
This sequence comes from Vidua chalybeata, assembly GCF_026979565.1. NCBI lineage: Eukaryota > Metazoa > Chordata > Aves > Passeriformes > Viduidae > Vidua > Vidua chalybeata. The sequence continues at coordinate 17,248,524 of NC_071536.1, read as the reverse complement.
CAAATATTTCAAAATACCTGCAGTCACTGTATGTGTGAGGATCAGGTTCCATATGCAGATACCTCAAAAATTTCTAAGAGGCATTAATTGCTCAAGAAGTCTGAATCAAATAGTAATAATCAGTTAGCCCTAGAAAATAAATATGATGAAGCAAAATATAATAGAGGCAATGGAGGCTAAATTTTGTTGAGAATATAATAGATATTTATTTCCTTCAGAGGTTTTATGAAGGGAACTCCAGATACTGAATAGCTTTGAAAATCAAACTACGTCTCACTGTGAAAAAAATACACTTAGTTGCCTTCTCTCAAAAGTGTTCTTATTTACCCCATATAATTTCTCAGCACAGATTGCTCAGGACAAGCTAAAACAAAAATAAGTGTCAGTTATTGATAATTTTTTAGTTTAACACATATATGGCAAAACAGTGACATGGAAGGGATGAAGATTCACAAACAATTTTCAATACATCCTCCACTCTATTTCTACAGAATTCCACATTATTTTACCCCAGTTCAACTTTTCCACAACTACCCTGGGGATGAGTTTCAGCTATGGTGTGAGTGGAGGGAGCCCTGGAGCAAAGCTGGTTTGGTGGTTCTGAACAGGTATCTCAGCCTGGCTGTGCAGGGACATTCTCCATGGGACATACTGTCTCTTAGTAACTGGGAACTGCTGTGTTCTGTGCCGTCCTTCTGTGATCACGTTCCACTCTTAATCTCTTTTTAGACCTTTTGATTCAAAATCTTAATGTCATTGTAGCTTTAAACTGGTCTTTGGGATTATGTTTAGAGAACAATGAATTCACAAGAGAGTTGGTTTTAAAAGTACAGGCTGGGCATAAACCTTACCTACTATGTAGTCGTATCGTGGATACAGGAACTGTATCTAGCTTAAACCCAGGGAAGAAAGCCCCAGGATCAAAGCCAGACTTTGTAGACATATTTAATTATGTATTACTGGTAAAGCAATAAAAGCTAACAATATGGGCTCTATTCACAAAAAGGACATTGTTTTGTCATGTTCTTCTTGTAAATTCCTTATGCATGACTCAAAGTGTCATTTTACATGAGATTCATAAAGACAAATGTCAGTTCTACATGGGTGTACCAATGTGTTACAGAGTTTAATCAAAAGCAAATGTGTATGCTGAAATCATATGTGTCATTAAGAGCATTTTTGCCCATAAATCGAAACTCCTATTATGGACAACAGACTGAGCTCCTATGCAATAAAGCTGCACTAGGCCTTCTGCATTTCCTGAGAAAGTTTACCAAATCATTTCAAAATGCAGTTATGAAACACAGCGTTCTATAAGGGAACTAGTATCTCAGGGAAGTTTTTCAGGAAGAGTGTACATACTTAGAATTTGTATTTCCATTTCAGGTACTATCAGAGAAAAAGATTTTTAACAACATATGGCACTAGAGACCATCATAAGAGTTTGGGTTTAGTCTTTATAAAAACTGATTAAAGTAGCTGGTGGGTCAGAAACGTTGGCTGAAAGAATTAGGAGATATGTTACTGAGGAAAGAGTTAAAGGCCAATAAAACAAGGATAGGTAGATGTTGAAGTGTCATGAAATGGAACACTGACAAAATGCTGAACAGTAAATTTCATAGCTATCACAGGAAGGCATCAATGCATCACAACTGTGTTGGAAAAAATAATAGAAAGCTTGCTTTTAAAAGATGCCTTATGACAGTAGTAAATGCAAATAAAACAGAGTCTTTTAAAGTATTAATTACAGAAACAATAATAGTCAAAGATGAACTTACAGGAAATAGAAGGCCTATAATAAGTCTTCATGTAGCACATATAATCTCCGAATTTATTGTGCTTTATAACCATACATCACCTAATTTATGTTAGCAAATAAATCAGAATTTACTGTTAAAGAAATACAAGTAAGTAAATAATAATGAGATGAAGATTACCAGGAAAAAATCAGCACCCGAAAGACAAAAAGGACAAATGGCTTGTCTAGATTTTTAATGCATAGTTAGAAAGTCTGAAAATATCACAGACATCCAGGAAGCAAACTGATAACATATATTCAGAAAGGAAAAGCAAGCACATGTCACTTGTTGCTGTGCTTTGTGAAATACTTGTTCTATCCTGCATTCCTCATGTATTACTGACATGTGTTGACTCAGCAAATGAAACTGTCTATTGTGAAAGAGATACCCAGGGAAAATCAACTGGTTTCAAAAGGTTATTAATACTAATGAATGGTATTTGAATCTTGGAAAGCAAAAAGAACTCAGAGTTAGATTCTTACTTCTGATCTACATCTTGGTTGATTCCACTATAAGGTATTTCATTGCAAAATGGAGCAAAAGCCAGATTCTTGATTCCACTTGCTATTTCTCTTCATCTGTCTTTTGATTGCTTAGTGGAATTTAAAATTTAGATTCTCTTTCCCACCAGTGTTGCCACATGCAGGCATGTTCTTATGGGGGGAAACATTTGCCCCAGAGGATAGCACCACAGGGTTCATACTCCCTGAACACACCACAACCATCCTTTCCCTGCCATTACACCTCTCTCTTCTCCCACAGTGCCTATTTCCCCAGATTGAGAACTGTAAGGACAGAAAAATGTTTGAAATAATGACAGTGATCATCTTCCATCTATACATATTCAAGTCCAGACAGCTTTTCTTCATTTATGGAGCTGAAGATGTGACCTTGTTGAATAAAAGTAATTCCCTACTGCCAGTGAAGAGGTGAACTGATCCCTGCATTTACCCACTGAGGACTGTTTCTTGCAACTTTATTATACAGTTGTTACCAGCAGTGAGTTTTCTCTCGCTTGGATAACCCAAGTCTGGGGTTCCTGCTGACAAAAGCCAGACAGAAAGCAGGGTGTGGTGCTACTAAGGTGCAAGGCAGAAACCAGGGAAACCCCCCTTGTGGGGGGCCAGCTGAGCCACACCCTCACATGGATCAGAGCATCGTACAGGTCTGCAAAATGCATCTGTCCTGACTTAAAGCCCTTTACATATGTAGGATAGTTTTGTGTGACTGAGAGTTGTTCCCACTCAAAGTATCATCAAAGTGTCCATTCTGAGGAAAAGTTATCTCTTGTTTCAGGTGTCACTGGCACCGGATCTAATTTGTTGCTATAAAGCGTAGGGATGGATATCCTTGTATCTCCACAGGGAAGTGTTTTCTTTTCCTTTTTGCTTAGAAAAAAATTGCATGCAAATCATATTAGGGATTTTTTTTCAGTCTTTTTCATTTCTTTCTTTCTGCTAACCTGAGTTAGAATTCAGTTCAGGTATATGTAAATTATCCCACAGAAAACTAAATATAGCAACAACTGAGAGAGATTAGATGAGACTGTGTGATGTTTTTGTGAGCTGCAATTAGACAGCCAGCAGCTTCCCTTGTAAATACCAGACTTTAAAGGATAAAAGGCCAGTGAATGTTTCCTCCAATAAAGTGCCTTGGAAAAAAAAACACTCTTTGCTTGCCAAGTGGGCTCGAAAATAATTTCAGATGGCTCATTCCAAATTCATTGTATTTTTACCCATGTGTGAGTGCAAATTTTTAGGAATCACTAGCAGATTTGGTTTTTCCCCTGGGTTAGAGTGAGTTATAGTATAGGAGGATTCTCCTTGGAGTGAAATTTCCTCCTTTAACAAGGGACTTACCTAAGACTGTGCCTTGCTTACACTTGTTAAAGCTTTCTTTAGGTGCTTTGGGTAGTGCTTAACCCTTGGGTGAGTATTCTGCAAAGGAGGATGTGTAACTGAGATTCCTGTGGCTCTCACCAGGCTGCAGCTCAGGCCCTCGGCAAGAGGTGGCCTCTCTCTCATGGTTCACTTCTGCTCATTCAACACCACGGGGCTGATGGAGGGGCTGGGTGCTTCAGTCACTTGCTACAGAGAAAATTGACACGGGAGGGGGAAAGGGCTCACAAACGAGAGATAAATAAAACTAGTAAAAACTAATGTTCAGTTCTAGGGAGAGAAATAACATTAACAATTATTTATATTCATTTGTAGTTTTGCTATGCTACATTTTCTTATGTTCTGGGTAGGTGATGGAAACAGATCATGCCATGAACAAATGAAACCTCCAACAAGATTTCACAAATCTTGAACAAAGCATTCAAACATTATGAAAATGCTGAACATTTTCATAGCAGTACAAACAGCTTGTCTTCTGCTTTTTTCCCTGCTATGATTATTTGGCAGAAAAAGGTTTAAGATGTTTAGTAGAAGAAAGTACAGCTCCCTTGAGATTCAAAAGTTGTTTCTTGTTTTGCTGTGAAATCTCTGTTGTTGCCTAGTCACCCGGGGCAGGTCACTGGTTTTCCATTTCTCAGATAATAATAATACAATTTATCTGTTTTCAACCATTTCTGCAAGAATTTCTGATTTTTCGGAAATAGTTTTGTGTTACTGACTGAAGAATTGTATAATAGGAAGATAATAAGTTTTAAAAAACTCTACAATTTCTGCTTATCTCACTGAAATTATTGCATTTGGGGGCTTCAGAAGAGTGATATTTTAATTAGAATGCAAAAAATAATGCATTTCATAACTTAAACTTTCCATAAGAGAAATGGGAAGAAATAGAGACATCATGTTTTTAGACAAGCAGTTTGATAATAATGTAATAAAAGAAAAAATACTCCTCAATTGCATTACATGCCTGGAAAATTATTTGCATATGTGAGGAAAAGCTACTGACTCAAAGAGCAAAGGGAAGGATAATTCTCATACTCACTTCACAGAACTGTTGAGTTCCTAATTTCCCTGTAATGTTTTGCATTCTTTAAGGACTCTTCTTAGATTTGACTTTCCTGTTCTAGTTTTGTGGTGTAAGTACATTATATGAAGCATAATGTATTTTTCAAATGGTGAATACTCTGAATTACTCTTCTGAAAGAAGCAATAATAGCCCAAAAGCTGAAATTATTCAAAACCTCACAAGACAGCCCAGGCAGTCTTTCAACAACACAACTGGTGCTTCCTTTTCCACCAGGAAAACTCATCTCAGGGAATCTCAGGCACCTGCTATTTCCATACTGAAACATGCTGAACAGGAAAAGGTCTCCAGAGGCTACTAATGGAAAAAAAGAAGGAGGGCTTAATGCATAAATTCTGAGAAAATTATTAGTTTAATATTAAGGTAAAATCAGCCTAACAAGAAAAAGTCAAAATGTCGGGTTATATCCTTTCGGTTTTCCAAGACCATGCCAAGGCAAGGTGTGGTGAGCTGTGGTCTTGCTTCAGCTGTCAAGGCAGTTGGATTTGGCCTCTAGGAGTATCAGCTAAGGAAAAGACCACCCTGTCTTTGGGAGAAGTGAGAGGACAGAGACAAAAAAAAAAAAAAGTAATTCCGGATGAAGGCACTTGCAGCAACTGTAAACCAGATTATTTTGCTTCATCTGCTAGCCTGGAGCTAAATATACATTTAACATCCCCCACAATGAGGACAGAATACTATTTCAATCCATGAAATACTTTTCATTAAATCATTTTTCAGTTACACCCGGTGTATCTACATCGCAGGGCACAAAGAACCTCTTGTTGGAACACGATGTGTTTGTTACACCCAGAGCACCTGCCCAACGCCCCCCAGGCCAGCTGCACTTTTTGTAAAGCATTCTCAGGGAGGTTGAGAGAGCTGGGGTTTTTCAGCCTGGAGGAGAGGAGGCTTGAGGAACACCTCATTGTGTCCTTCCAATACCTAAAGCAGACTTGATAAAACAGAGGGAGAGCAACATTTTACACAGGCAGGTAAGTGATTGGGCAAGGAGGAATGGCTTTAAACTAAAAAAGGAGAGATTTAGATTAGACTTTAGGAAGAAATTCTGTACTCAGAGGGTGGTGAGGCACAGGAACAGGTTGCCCAGAGAAGCTGAGGCTGCCTCATCCCTGGCAGTGTTCAAGGCCAAGTTGGAGGGGTCCCTGATCAGTCTGGTCTGGTGGAAGGTCCCTGCCCAAGGCAAGGAACTCAATGATCTTTAAGGTCCCTTCTGACCCAAACCATTGTGTGATTCTATGATCATGTCAGATGCTGGAGATTTTGTGCTACCCTTCTCAACAGCACTGCTGCCTTTGAAAGCTGCTCTGATTGAACCATTCCTTCTGCTTTGCCCCAGGATGGAGGATGTGCCAGTTGGACACTGCAGTGTTTGCAGGAGTGACCAAGCTGTGTGGCACCAGCGAGAAACACCTTGGAGTTTTCTAACAGTTATAATGGCTTCCCTGCATATCTCTGATAGGCATCCTTAGTTTATGTCCTCTCCTGTACAGGTAATTCCATGAACTGTCAGCTGCAATACTCAGCATCACCCAAACAGTAAATGGGAGAAGTTTCTAATACACTAAAGAGACCCAGAGCAATTATAAATGTACACTAGCAGTGTGAGAACCTGGTGGAAAAAGCTGTATACTGCTTTCCAACCTGCTTTAATATTGGTTTAACAATCAGAAGAAAAAACTATTATTTAAGCAAAGTTTAATTTAAAGTTTGTATTAAAACTCTGTTGAAGTAATAAAACTTCTCCTTCTGATTGTTAAAGCAATATGAAAGATGACTGAGAAATATTTCCATGCTCTTGCATTGGCTTCTCACCTGCCAATGTCACAGATGAGTTTTTGGCAAGATGGCATTCAGCTGAGAAACGCCAGCTAATGAAAAGCATGTACTAGAATCCCACAACATTTGATAATTTGTACCACTAACAAAAACTTAATTTTCCAATAATATTTAAATATCAGTTTAGCTGTCTTGATTTTGAGACTGTTTCTAACTTACTAGGAAAATGAGTGAATTGATCTATCTAGTTTGTCAAACAAGATGCAATTCAATTACATTATTTAAAGTGACTCCACGGGAAACAATGAGAACTTCTGCAGAATATTTCACCCAACAGAGGAGCACGAAGCAAGATCTGAAAGCACAGACAAGGATATATTTAAAATACAATCAAATGGAGGCAGTCTTGAGCTAGGTTTAAACTCATTAGGTTTGGATGTTGGCAGCACAGCCAGAGCAGCCGAGTGCTCAGCCTGGAGTAACATCAACTCCATCAATAGATGGTGTATTCACCCAGCTTATTGGATGGATCGTGTAATTCACACCCAGCACTGAGCTATTGGAGCTACACCCCAAGTTTGTGTAAAGGTCATTAGAGCGACTATATGAGCTGCAGGCGGGACAGAGCAGATCCTGTTCCATGCCTTGGCTCTAAGGAGGATGAAGAGTTGTGAGAATGCTCTTTGTGTTTGCATTCATGCTGTGTAATCCTAATGAGTCACTCTGAATGTCCAGTGAGAGATACACTGGAACATGAGGACTCAGGGACAGTTATAATGAGACTGTAAAGGACTATAATTATAGGATTTGCTAATGGGCCTGGATTATTTTGTCCCTGACAGATCTTTTTGTAGGTCAAGTGTTGATACTGCTGGCAAATCAAGCATAGATCAAAATATTTTTACTATAATGAATAGCTAGGACTAGGGTATTATCTCAGTTGACTGCAATAGTCACCTGCTTTTCCAGTAAATACTTGTTTCCTTGTTTCTTTACATGCAGAAGGACAGCTGTAATAGATTCAGGAGGGAAAAAAAAATACACAAAACAGTTTTGTTCATCTGGTTAGTGTGACCAATGAGGATGTTAATATGTTACAAGGGATGCAAGAAAAAGAATGGGGTTCAAGACCAAATGCACTTGACATTAGCACAGGTACCTCATCTAATACATGCAGTGGGTCATATAAGTCATAAAACTTATCTCTAGCATCTCAGAATTTGTGCTTGCCTACAACATGCTTGATTTGGACCCCAAATGTGAGTCAGACGTGAAGGCAGCGGGCTGTTCAGCAGCTCAGCAAACAGGGTGTATGCACCTTTCTGGTGCAGAAGGATCCCATGTCAAATCCCACCTGCATTACCTCTTGCTAATTTCATTCTTCTGCAATGTTGTCTCTGCCTAGTTTTAAAAGCCGTGTTCTCAGGTAGCCGGTAAACATTTATCAAACTGAACTCAAGAATTTATCTTCTCATGCTTTAATAGATCATTACTTTCAACTTGTGATAGAAAAACTTTCTCTGATGAGTTCAGTAATGAAACAAGAATTTTACAGAAGCTCTTTCACTGTCTGGGTCTAGTACCTGCCTTCCAGACTGAAAATTTCAGAAAGAAGATAACTTATAGAGGGTCTTTTAGAAAACAGAAATGGCATTTCAAATCCTTGGGGAAACCTTCTCAAAATGTGCAGTAAGTTTTATGCGATATCAGAATGACTACACAAATTTTATTATATTTATCAGAGACAGAAGGGGAAATCTTGAAAAATTTTAGTACTCAAACTAGATCATTATCGATAACCAGTTGCAGGCATTTAGCACTCAGATGAAATACAAGGATCATAACATGGAAAAGCTCCCTGCTGAGATATGCACAATGCTTTGCAAGAGAAAAAGAATGTTTTATTCTTCAGTAGTTTGACAACAGGCTAATAGCTTAGCAGAGCAAAAGAGTATCCATATACTGTTCCTCCAATAGGACAGGAAGGGTTTCTACTGAAAAACTGCTAATATCAATCTAAGATAATTTAATAAGACATTGTCCAGAGGTTTGTCAGTAGAAAGCTGCTAGGAGACAGAAGATAGGAAGATAGGGACGGATGCAGAAATCAACTTTCTTTAAAAACTGGCTCCTAAGAAGTCATTATCTGATCACAAATAAACTGTGGGATTTATATGTGTAGTCGAGTATTCAAGCAGGACATCCATTATTCAAGAACTGACAAATGTATCTGAAAAAATTAATCTGGTTTTTTTATTTACAAATTCATTACAAAGACCTGCCTAAACAACAATACTTATTTTTTTTTTCAAATCTAAATAATAGTTGGTAAATTAACATGCAAACTGGAAATAAGTTAATGAAAACTAGCTAAAAGTTGTCTTTACTTGAGTTGGAAATAATACTTCTTTACAAAGCAAGATACAGAAAGTGTTTTTTAGAGAATATGAGAAGCTAATGTGACATGTAATAACACATGACATGCCACTCACCAAAATAAAAATCATCACAGCCCAGTTTTATCATCTGAACTGTACCATCTAAGTTGTAACACACACTGACAAAAACTTGTGATTCCATCTTTTTGTTTAGAAACATGTCACCCATGTTAATGGCAGGTGGTTTGGGGATGGCCTTTGCACAGCAGCTGATTCTCTGCAAAGAGAGGCACTACAGACCACGGAGTCATTGTCCTGCACTCTTGAAGAACAGAGAGTTAAATACTAGATAAAAACCCAAGGAAGAGACATTTGTATGACAAAGTGCTGGTACCCTTGGAGCAAGATGTAGCAATACATACAGGCTGATCAGATACAAGAGTTCAGCTACATTATTTGTGATTGCAACAATCATAAATAGGATAGGAGAAATGGTGAAATACATATATCTGTCTTTCTGATGCAGCATAAAACTGACATCTTGCCCATTTCTTGACATTAAAGATTTTTCTGCTAAGTCTGTGTTGTTGTTGTTTTCAGAGAAAAAGGGTTATTTTTCATGGTGCAAAATGGTAAATTTCATGAAGTAAAACTGCATTTCATAAACACATATTTTAAGAGACATTGTCAACCAAATAATGCTTTATAAGGCACTAGAAATGATTCACTGCATGTCTGAAATCAACTTTTATTCACTTTTATCTTACTAAAATGTTACTTCTCTCTATGAAGTTAAGTGGTTGCAAATGTAGGTCAGGAATACTTTGCCCTACTTTTTCCCTTCTCATTCACATTTCTGACTGGATTAGTCTCCTTCCAATGGTTCAGGATTCTGCCATGAGAAAGAGACTACAAAGATCAGCAAGGACAGGATGAAAAATAAAAAGTCAAGCCCTTCCTCCTTAAAGAAAATTATACTATTTTCTCTCAAAGACACCAGATCCCTTCAAACCAAACTATCTCCTCCATTCTCACCCATTCTTTTAGACTTATCTCATGCAAATTCCCAATGTATCTGTATTTCCGTACACACGTTTAGATAATGGGTCATAGGCAACTCAGTACAGTTCAAGGCCACGAAGATTTTTTGGGACAACTGAAAGGTCTAAACTTTGATAATCAGCAGTAAGTGTGGCAGTCTGCAATTGCACTGAGGGAAGGGGATGAGAAAGACCTACCATGAACAAAAGGAGTCAGAGGTGGTGGAAATAACAAGAGAGGGATCTGTGTCCTTTACAAGAGATTCACTTCTTGATCTGACAATTGAATGTTGATGTTTTGACGTTTTCTCTCCCTGATATTGAATCACAGAAGGTATGCCAGCCCCTGATGGCAGTATCTATGCCACTCCCCTCTGCTTGCACCTTAACAGGTCTGCCCAGTGTGGCTTCAGGTACTGATGGACCATGGTGGGAGATTTCCACAGAAAGGACTGATCATTTACTTATTCTATTATCCAGGAAACAGGATAGAAAGAACTATTTCAAAAGGAAGTTATGACTGAAAAGCTGAGCATTCAGAACTTGAGAACTTCCAGATTTAGTGTGATTTATACAGCCTTATCTCTCCTTGCTCTGCCAGCTGTGATTGCACTATAATGGAAGATAAAATCCTAATTTCTGTTGCTGAATGCATGGCTGAAATCATCCAGAGCAGCCATGAGTTCCTCTGAAAGTGACTTAAGTCTGCATAGAAAAAGTGATCTTCGTAAAATGCCAGCCATTTGCAGGAGAATTTAAATTATGCTGGAAATGCTTTGCTGAAGGGAGGAATGGTTGATGAATAGATGAGTTCTGACTTGATTAATATAACTAAACCTCTGCCTTGCTACAGAACTTCTATACAATGCTAAGCACAACATTTAAATCTGGCTTTTATTAATTGCTTAGAAAAAGTATTTTCCATGTTATGGTTCTCAAATCACATTCAATTTTTTTTTTTTTTTTTTTTTTTTTTTTTTTTTTTTTTTTTTTTGCAAAGCAATGAGCAAATAATATTGCTAACTACACTAAAACTATCAGGCCAGTGTCCTCCACAGCACATACAAAGCAAATGCAGATTCTGTGTGTGTCTGATCTTTAGGATCATGGTTATGAAAGGGGGTGAATCCTCACTTTACAGAATCATTCTGAGAGTTAATTTGTTAATATTTGTGGGGTAGCAGCAAGAGGAGTGAGAATAACCATAAACAGTCTGGTCAGAAAATTTAAAAATCTGTATTTAACCCACAGTCAGAATCTTGAATGAGAAATAATGCAGAGAGCCCTACTCAAATCATTTATTTGGGTGAAATAAATGCACAGGCTTAATTACAGATCAGTGAGTGAACACCAGCTACCTCTGTGCTGGGGTGAGACAGGCCCACAGTGAATGTAGTCAGTTTGTAATGCAAACCTCCATGTTGGTGTTTCCTAATTTTCTATGTTTTCTTGTGACATTTTCCTTTCATTTATAATACACTACTCATTGCCTGCTCACATCAGCTTCAGTTTTGCTGATGTGGGGCTGAGAGGTTTTTTTCAGTATTTTCTCAATACAATAAATATTATCAGAAACTTCTGTCAAATATTAAAAAACTTGATGTTCTAAAGAGAACTGCAAAGTTGTTTTTAAAATGCTCTAAAAATCTGCAGTACAAAGTAGTTAAAATCCTTGTCAGAAAATTAAGAAGATTGCCTGAAGGGCTGTGTTCTGGATCTCTGATAGCAGAAATGAGTTCCAGACTGCTTCTCCACCTGTGTTAGTGTTTTGTATGGAAAAATAAACTGCTTGCAAAAATGTATAGGGAAGCAGGAAATCTGGAGCCCAAAATATGGCAACATACACAGACCTTTGCTTTATAATCATGCACACTGTAGACCATCTGTCTAGTGGTTAAACACGCTCCCATTTAAATGAGCAAGTACATTTAATGGACAAAATATTAAGATCACTGAGGGGTGAAGTTTTTTATTTCCAGTGTGCAAGTGCCAGAGTGGAACCACTTGTACATTCTCAATGTTATACACCTTTAAAATAACTAAGAAAAAAATTACTATTTACCTGCTGCATACCAAAAACTTGCTGCTTTTAAGTGAATCATTACAAACTGGAGTTGAAAGCCTGATGGTCTCATGGCCTCCATTCCAGAAGTAAAAATCAGGCTGCAGCTCAGCTACTGCTGCTGTGAACTCTTCAAATACATAGAAAGTGAAAAATACTGGGATGAATGGTTTAATGACTTTACTTGAAGTATTCATTGTCATTTCAATCATCTTTTAAGACAGGACTGGAGAGATCTTTCCTAAACACCTTAACTAATAAGTTGTCGGTGTTTAAACAACAATTACTGAACAAAAATGAAAATTAGATGATGTGATCAAGCCATATGGCTAATATAATTGATTTGTTCAGATTTTTTAAAATTACGAAAACAAAGCCAGAGCAGCAGCATAATGTAATTTACAAATTTAACTAGAGGTGATATGGTCTATTTAGTTCGACAACAAATAACGTCTTCCTGGTGTTTTAAATGAAGTAAAATGAGGGAGGGACGACGTTGGGTCCTAAATAGACCTGACCTGGAAAAACGAATTTCAAAAGGCTCGGGCCAGCAGTCACTGGCTGTTAACCAGGGCAAGTGCTGGTAGCGGGGGCTTAGGAGAGACCGCGGTTTGGAGGAGCAGCCTGGGTGCCCCGGGCGGCGGCGGAGCCGGGGTCGGTGCCAGTCCCCGCCCTGGCCGGGCCCCGCGGGTCCCTCTGGGTCCTATCCCGGCTCTTCGAAAGCAGGCAGCTCCCGAACGGGACAAAGCTGTGGTCACGAAGCGGTACCCAAAAGGCTCGGGGTCGGGTTTCTGAGTGCTTCTCCAATACTCCTGAAACTTGGATTCGATCCGTAATTTTTAAGACTCGCTCGCTGTCAAAGGGAACCGATATTTCTCCATTTGTTTGACTCGCACTCAGCAAAACAGGGGGAAGCCATAATAAATCTGCACTGCAAAATGTATTTGTTTGTGTTTCTTTACTCTGAAGTTTTCCAGAGCCTTTCTTAGTTACCTTGAGGATGTGTTCTTTCCTTTGCCTGATTACTGCTGTGTGGAGGCTTCTCGAAACTGTCTCAGAAAGGAAATTTTGAGTGCGGACTAGCAAAGGAATGGAAGTTCGGGAAAGGGAAAGCTTTGTTTTTCTGGCAAGTGCAGTAGACTGCAAAAGCTGTGTGTGGAGGAATCCTGCTGGCTGGTGTGTGCAGTGTGGGAGTTTTACCCCTCTCAGAAACACACCACAGGCACCCTAGAAATGTCTTTGCTCTATAGCAAATACCCCGAAACGATTTTAAGCTTAGAATCAGCTTCATTGTTTTCTTGTACAAAACTGCTCTGGTCCTGACGACCACCTCACGCTGGAGAATAACGCCACGAGAAGTTGAATGGAAAAGCCTCATTTGCATAGTCTAGGAACTATAGACACGGCTTAACTGAGCACTCTTCTGAAATTGTCTCCCGTCGCTAATAAGTAAAAGTCTCATTAAGGTGCTCTGAATCGAGTTTTAATAATGTGTTAATAATCTCTTGCCACTGGTTAGAAAAGAAAGGCTTTGAGCCAGCTGGTGCGTCTGGAAGGAAGTCCATCCCGGCGCGGGCAGGGCTCACAGGCTGCCCGCGGAGGGGCTGGGCAGGAGCGCTCCCAGGGGACACGGGACGGAGGCAGCTGCGGGGTTTGGCACCCCGGACCCGCACAGTGCCGAGGGGAAGACAGGGGCGGGCAGTCCTGCCTGCTGCGTTACACCCCGGGAGGGAGGAGGGAGATTGATTGATGGATGGAAGGATTGATTGATTGATTGATTGATTATTTTTTTAAAAAGTACTTAAACTCAGAATCTGTCCCTCACATCATTTTATAAAGAAAACAACTAAGATGATGTTGGGTTGCTTTCTCCCCTGTCATAAGAGTCCTTCTTGGTGGAAGCAGAAAGTGGGAGTGGGAGAGCCGAGCCTCCCTTGCCCCTGCAGCTGCCGGAGACCTTGCCTGGAGCGGCACCACAGGCCTCCGGGACCACAGGCCGACGCTCACGAGAAGAGATCGCTTTTACCTGAAAAGATCATCCATGATTCATGATTTATCAGGAATTCAGCTTCGCTCTCTCAGACCCAACAGGCCACACAAGGCCTTCAGAGATTGCTTTTCTGCTTGTAATATTGACTTCCCCACTGCGTCTCCTTGGCTCGTTACTATTATCATCTGGGTTTAAATTTTTCTTTTTAAACGGTGTAATCTTTCTTCGGTTGTGCATCCTGGAGTAAAAAAACGGGCATCATTCTCACATCAAAGAACTGTCAGTTCCCCTTATGAATTGCTGCCCCTCGCACCCTCTCTAAAACACTACCCTTGACACCCGAGCATGCGGAGCACGGTAGAGATATATTGTTGTAATCACAGCCCTTGTAATTGAGTGTTGTGCCGGAGAGCCGCAGCGCAAGGGGCCTCCTGGACTCGGGGCGGAGTGGACACCCGCACTAGCCCAGCGGGGCAGGGACACTCACACCCAGAGCGAGCCGAGCTGCCGGTCCTCCGCGCTTCCATCCGGGCAGGGCGCTGCCGTCGGCAATCGCCCGGCGGGTCCGAGGAGCCGCGCCAGGCCGCTCTGAGCCACTGCGAAGAGAAGCCGGTCCCACCGGGGCGGGCGCGGAACACCGCTCCCGGCTGCCGCGGCCTCCCTGGGGCTCCCCGCGTCCTCCCTCGCCGCTGCCCTTCCCTTCCCGGAGGGCTCTGCTCGGCCCAAGCCTCTGCCCTGCTCCGGTCGGGCTCCCCCGGCCGGTCCGCAGCAGGTGCGGGCGCGTCGAGCTCCTGAAGCCGAGCCGCTGCTCCCTCCGGGACTACCGGGGTCTCACCCGTGTCTCCGCTCAAATTGAAGTTTTGCAAAGTTTCTCCCCGACACGTTCCCCCCGTCCCCCGAGCGTGGGGAACCGCGGTACATCCTGCAGCCCTCCCTGCTCCTTGCCCGCTCTCTCCGCCTCTCTCCGGATTCCTCTCTCCGCTCGGCGGGACCGGGTCAGAGCCGCGGGTCCTGTCCCCTCCCTGAGGTGGTGTTCCAGGGCTAACGGGGCTGGGGACGTGCGCGGCGCTCATCCGGCCTTTGGCGTTTCCCCGAGCTGAGCCGCAGCGCTCGGTTTGGTCACCGAGAGCGGTGGAGCCGGTGCCAGAGGAGATCAAGAGAGCTGGGAAGGAAGCAGTCCTGCCTGGGAGGGGAGCGAGGCCGCACGTAAAGGGGAGCTGCAGTTTCCTGCCCGGTCTAGTACGGAAATCAACCCAAATCATTAAAAACATATATACTTTCTTGTCATGGAAAAGGAGAGTCATATCTGGTTTTGTCATTTGGTGGGGATTAATTAACACGAAATGGCTTCACCAGATGACGGAGCGAGAAGACCCCTTTCTATTCACCCTTGAGCCCTATGTCCAAGGCAGGGAATCAGAAGCCATATCCGTCCCGTGTCCCCGCCTCCCGGGACTCCCCTCCGGACTGGCATCCGCTACCCAGGACCCCAGCCACTGCCAGGGCACGGCGGCACAGGGCCAGCCTCGGGCCGAGGATTTTTAAGGGTGAGCCCTGCATTCGCAATGTTGTTCCACCAAGGCCTTGCTGGCAGAGAGGCAGGCAGCGGAGAGGGCCGTAACGTTTTGAAACGGATCCGACAAGTCTAAAATTCCCTGTGTGCCCGGGGAGGGCTCGGGCTGCTCCCCGGCCCAATGACTCCGTCAGGCGTGAAGCTGCTATTTCAGGTCCTCCTGAAACAGTGTCTCGGTCATCATCATCCTCACACTGATCTGTGAGCTCCTCTTCCATTAGCGCGGACCTGTCGAAATCCATGTGTGTCCCTTTTCTTGCTGATTACTAACTTCAACCCGTTAGAGGTAATGTTGGAAAACTGCGTTATTAGCTAGCCTGGAGGTAATTAGTACTTCCCCCTGCCATTGCGTCTGTTGTACAACGCAGCATGTAAAAGCCGAGTGTCAGCCCCGCGCATCTAATATTCCTCCTACACAGACCACTCATGGATAATGAGTCAAGAGCCCTAAGCGGAGTCCAAGCAAAAAACACTTATCAGAGTCTCTCTTCGAGGACAGTAATTAATTGCGTCCTCGGAAACATCAGGTGCTCCCTCTAAGAGACTTGCTGGCTCTTTTGGGGAGAGATGAATTTGCTGAAGAATTCAGGGAAGCGTTTCCAGATGAGTTCTGCCTATTGTTGTTAAAACCCGCACATATACACGCACAAGCACGCATGCACACCCCCGCACCACAGTGCAGCGCTTTCGCCTTTCTTTGGTAAACATTGTTTAAACAAACACCTCGCCTCGGCTGCTGCAGCCAGAGCTGCTCCCAGCTTTAATAAAGGCACAGGGAAGACCAGAACCAGCGTCCAAGACTGCTGCTTAATCCAATGAAGGCAATTTCCGAGGATAATTGCGAACATGTTTTAATGCATATGCATGAAAAAGGATTTTTTTCCGAGAGACCGACTTTACATGCTTATGTAATTGATTGAGGCGCTGACCCGCTATTCAAAATGTTATTTGAGAACCATCAGAATGCGTAAACTTGCAAATTGCCCAGCTTGTATCTGAATTAATACCTCATTCATCATCATTATGGGTTGATAAGTTAATTTAACCATTTCATTCTGCCTTAATGAGCTATAGTTAAATTAATGCCACATAATATATGAAAGTAACATTTAAATAGAAGCACTGGGCTGAGACAAACAGAGGCTGCTGCTATTTGGGCTGGAAGAACGTGACATAAATCTTTTCTTCATTACAGGATCCAGTCTGTTCTACCAGCAGTTATGAAGTATTTATTCATTCACTTTCTTTTCCGAAGTTGCTTTGCCAAATAGCATAGGTAAATTATGTGCAGTTGTAAATAATGCCTTGGGATGACTTTATTGAAGTGAAACGGTGAAAAAATAGACTCTGTCTCTATCCCTATAAAGGCACCAGCCAGGCAAGAT
>NC_071536.1:11514036-11519036 GCF_026979565.1 Vidua chalybeata | reverse complement strand
TCTGTCTATATTGACTGTGTACCACCTTAGAAAATTAGGATCAAGCAGGAGCCTTATTCCAAGTTAGGACAATCACAGAACAGTTATGTAAGCACTGCTGAGTCCCAGGGAAGCAGGTCTGTGCTGATGCTGTATCATGAGAAGATGTGAACATTGCAGTAGTGATGGTCATGGTGACTAGTGGAGAGATGATGGTGCGTGAGGCTGCACTCTGCCAGCCAGCAGAACCTCACTAGAAGTGGCTCTGTTCAGCTCCTACAGCTCTCCCATGCTGCAGTAAGATTGCTGGGAGCAGAATTTGGCCTTGTAACTGCACTCAGGCCTCAAGAGTGAGAAGCCCTCTATGGTGCTACTTTGCAGACCATGGCTGCTGTGCTCTCCACTGCTGTAGAGGATGGTGTAAACTTTGTGACCTCTTCACTTGGAGTTTGCCTAGCTCCTGCAAGGACTGAGGATTCTTAAGTGCTGCAGCAATGTGCAGTAGTAATGTGATGTAAAAACACACTAATTATTTATAGGCAGCAAAGTTTTGGTACAAAAATGTCTTTTGCAATACATGAGGCCACCCAGATGTTTATAGCAGTCTCACTGTCTTGCTGGTTCAATTACTTTGTAGTTCCTTGTTTGTTTCCTCTATTAAAGCTCATGTGGTCAAAAGGCACCATGATCACTCATGCTGTACTGTGGATTTGGGGGTACCTCTGGGCTTTCTGTCTTTCTGGGAGTGCTCTCAGCCACCAGTGTGAAAACAGCACGCAGAGAACCAAAAGAACTGTTGCATTACCTTTCCTGAAATCTAGGAAGCACAAGCTTCAGATGTCTTTATGGCTCTCGAAACAGACTTTTGAGGATTGCTGCTAGACTTGAAATCCAAGACAGACGTCACTGTCAGAAAGAGACCTCTCCTTTCTTTTTGATTTCTTAGGCAATTGCTTTGGAAATGCAGGGAGCTGCTGGTGCATGAAGGGGTCTCTCTTCTGAGAGAGGCAAGGGAATAATCAAGGAGGCAAAAGTTTTGTTCTTGTCTCTAGTATCCCCGATTTGTCTGAAAGGAGGCAACATGTGCTGCTTTTATTTGTGGTGGGGCAACACCTCTGTGCCTCTCCCAAAGGGAGTTTTTGGAGAACACCAACAGCCCTGTTGTTGCAGAACACTGGAAAAGCAGAAGTGTCTGGCCTTGATCTGTCTGGCAGGTGTGTGCTCCTGTATCCACACAGACTTGCAACAGTCCTATGAGGAATCAGAGCAGCACTGTGGAAGATTGCTGAGCCAGTGGTCTACTGTGAAAATTAATGGCATTTTGTCATAGGCTGACCTTGGCAGCTCAGACAAAGAATGGGTCTGAGATTAGGAGTTGAAATCCCATATGATGAATGGGAGGACAGAGATTTCAGGAAGAAATCAGGTGTCACCTGTCAGGGTATCGCTGACCAACGTCCATAAAAATTAGTTAAAATCACAATGTGCCATGTTTTCTCCCTTAGCCTCAGATGAAGGACTGGGAGGGAACTGCACCTACTCACTCTCAGGGGAACTTTACAGGGAGCATCTTTCCTCCAGTCAGGAACAGAATCTGCAGGATTTCAGCCACTGTTTCATTATTTAGGTTTGGATGTTGCAGCAGCATCATTTTGGTGCAACTCCTCGTTCCACTCTAGTTCTGTGCTTGAAATCTTAAAGCACTGTCATGCGTGTATAGCATTTCTGATGAACTGGTACATGTAAAACTAGATGAGGAAATGTATAGCTAATGTCTTGGATTTTAGTTGCTGGATAGGTCAGGTTTGAAGCTGTAGGGACTGAAGTTTATGCTTGATTTGATGCACGTGAGTAAGCCAATTGAATTCAAAGTTCAGCATCTGTGCAAGGCTTCAGGACTGGGGACCTGGTTTCTAAAGAGGATGATGTTTTCCTGTTGCATTGCCAGGGCTTAGAGAATACTTTGTTTTTGTTGTCTCTCCTTATTTTAGTCTGAAAGAGAAACAGCTGCCAGAGAAATCTTAGGATGTGACCTGTTTCAAGAACCTCTCAAACAATTTATGTTTGTAAGTGAAGTGAGAACTGAAAACCACCTTATTTTCTAGTGTAAATATTTGGAAATGTTGTTAATACATTAGAGTAGTGGGATAATTATTAAATGTTTTGGTATTTAGTGTCACATTGTGAGGAAAATAACTTGATATCAAATTAAAGCACTTTTATTGTAATTGCTATGGTTCTAGAGGATACACATGGTTATGCAGCATTAATTTTAAAGACTTACATGAATTTTTAAGCTTAGCAGATACAAACCATTGGAGAATAGCCAGTATTCTTGAATCTGCTATATACACTCTAAGGAGTCTTTAACTAAATCTTTTGGACCTTGGTTGGAAGCAATTAACGTTTCTTCTAAACTTTCAATAATTCATACTTTTTTTTCCCCCAGTTACAGCTGCACATTTGTTTAAAGAAAGCTCAAATGTTCTGTAGGTGCACATGGTGGGGGGACATATGAAAATGATATACATGCTCCAGAAGGTTGTAACATCTGATAGTTAATAATCTACATGAATAACCAAGCAATTACAGATGAACTGACTACTAGGAGCACTAGTGCTTGCCACTGAACCCAGGGAAAGTCTGGTTCTAGGAAAATCCTCTCATGTTATTGCATCTGTCCCTTATGAGCAGCAATTGGTCCTGTGGAGCAAGGCGATCTATAAGTAGCTGGTGTATATTTAAGGAACTTAATTTTTTTTAGGGGAGGTG
Source organism: Vidua chalybeata (assembly GCF_026979565.1). NCBI lineage: Eukaryota > Metazoa > Chordata > Aves > Passeriformes > Viduidae > Vidua > Vidua chalybeata. Next base: position 11,516,285 of record NC_071536.1, on the reverse strand, counting down.
GGGTGGGGAAGTTGTTTGGTGATTCTCCAGATAAACTGGCTTGAGCCTGCTGCATTCAAAGGTTGTGCCCTGGGACTTCAGTGACCTATTTCCCTGGCATGGCTCAAGTCAGTCTCATACGCAATGGCTTTTGTTGGCTGGTTTAGTCTCTTATGACTCTAAGACCTCAAGCTATTCAATTTGTATCCTCATGATGAGGCAGGAATGGACAAGAAAGAGCCTGTATTATTTTAAAATTATGTTGAGCTCTAGCCCTGTTCAGACCCAAGGCTCTATGCTGATAGTCCAGGGCTTGTGATGCGTGTAAAGAACTGATGCATCAAGCTCAGCTCACACACGTGGAACTATTGAGCTCTGGCAGTCACCTATCTGCCAGACACTTAATCTGGGGCCTAGGCCTTTCTCCCTCCCTGTTGCCTAAGGAAGAAGAATACAGCATAGTGACTCAGAAACTGGAAAAAACACTTTAAAGGTCTTGCCTTTATTGGGCCCAGCCCTTAGCACATTTAGATTCATATTCTGTGGTAGGGAGCACCAAAACAACGTGTGCTCCTCAGGGCAGCTGCTTACCCTTCCAGTGGCTACTGGAAGCCTTTAAACAGAGGTTGTGGACTAGCTTTTATACCCATGACACAGAGTGGCTGGTCATGGGAGAGATGACTGGAACCATTGCAAGCTGGCTCAGGTGGAGGGGCCAGAGGCTGGGGAAGACCTGAGAAGAAATCATGCATTGAATGTTTGTCAGGGACTTTGCACTGGGGTGTCTAGAGCAGGGAAATGCTCTGGGAAATGTGATGGGGGGGCTCCTGGGGGAGGTGATAGCAGGATACTCAGGGTCTTGAGGGTACATCCTGAGTAAAAAAGTGCTGCAAGTCAAAAGATGTTCTGAGAATCTGAAGTTTGGAAAGCAAACTCAGAAAAGAGGCAAAAGAGGGGGAGGAAAATTCTTTGGGAACTGTTGTCTAGGTTTAGCTTTGGTATTAAACCAAAGTTTCCTGTTTCCTCAGAGAGGTATCCTGAGGCAAGACCCTAAAATAGACTTGGGCATATTCCAGGATCTCTATGGTGTGGCAAGTACATATCACACTATTCCCCTTCAGAAAACTTACTATTAAAACAAAGCCAAAAGTTTATTATATTTCTGTATTCCCTGACAGTCAAAGTTTGTATTTCAGGAACAAACTCTTGGGGTTATAATCAAACAGCAACATTAATCTCCTCTGCTAGATGTGGGTAATTGATTGTACTAAGTAATTCTTTGTGGTCTGTTTTAAGGAAAACATGTGGCCCAGTGTTCAGTGGGTAGAACTGCTTTCTCTTACACAGCTGAACATCTCACGTAGCTTCTCATCCTGGCTGCTTTTTTAAAGTAAACCCCTAATTTGTGATCTCACATCCAAATTTTGATTATGACTGCTTTGCCTACAAGGTTATCAGAAATCATGTTTCAGTAAATAAGTGTCATAAACACTGTGACTTCTGTAGTTTTGTTAGTTCATTGTAGAAATAAAGCTGAAAGATGGTGACAAATGCATCTGCAGATGCTTTGCTGTTGTCCCTGAGTATCTAGTGGTTAAGATGGGATGAGAAAAAGAGCACAATCATTGTCCATTTCTGTTCTGATATGTAGCTTAGTTGTGCAGTCATGTACTTAAACTATGTTCAGTTTTGTTTTCTTTAAAGAGGTTTTAATAATGCAAGGCACCTTAAGAAAATATATAATTGTGTGCAATTTGCTGCTTAAGAGTACATGGTGCTTCCCATTTGAACTACTTCTACCTTCTGAAAGCAGGAGCGAGGAACATGTATTCCTTGAATTTGAAAGTGTTTTTCTCCTATGTGCAGAGTGACAGAATGCATAAAGCTGGTCTTTGGGACATGCGTATGCAAAGTGAGATCATGATGAAGCCTATTTTGAAGTCAGTTTATTACAGCTCCTCTGTATATGGCTATTACCTCCTGTTGTAGATTAGTCTCTTCAGCCTCCTCAGTAGCTTTTTCTCTGCAAACAAATCCTCCCCTTGTTCTCCTTTGGTTCTGCCAGTGTGAAGCTGGGCTTTTGCTTTTACTTGGTTTCTTGCAAAAAGCTATTTTATATGATGATCTCACGAGATAATCAAGGAGGTTCCAAAACTACTGAATCAATCAATCTGGTTTTACCTTTAAATTCTCCTAGTGTTCAGTGTTTCCTTTCTTTTAAAGGTTAAAACCCCTGAGCAGTGTGATGCAGATCATAGAGACAGTTTCAC